>NC_068445.1:32029250-32121887 GCF_023373465.1 Oncorhynchus keta
TCATTTAGCCACTCTTATCCAGAGCAATTAGGGTTAAGTGCCTTGCTTAAGGGCACATTGACAGATTTTTCACCTAGTCAGTTTGGGGATTCGAACCGGCTACCTTTCGGTTACTTAACCACTATGCTACCTGCATTGAATACATGGAGCAGGGTGGGAAAAAAATCGCATTAAAATACAATTTAAATGTATTTTTGGAAGGGCTATGGTCACCATTCATGTAATACATTAAATATATACAACAGATGGTATTGGGGAGCAATTTCATAGTATGCTTAGCTCTGTATGTTCCTAGGGGCCAGGGTCTGCCATCATTTTTCTCCTTGTCGGCTTATGGATTCAAACTAGCAACTTTCCGGTTACTGGCCTGAGTAACGCTCCAATTGCTAGGCTATCTGTTACTCTAAATGTCAACAATTACACTGAATTTGACAGATTCAGCCTTTGTGATGTCATCAATTATACTGAATTTTACAGATGTATCCTTTGTGATGTCATCAATTATACTGAATTTTACAGATGTATCCTTTGTGATGTCATCAATTATACTGAATTTTACAGATGTATCCTTTGTGATGTCAACAATTACAGTTACTTGGAATGTTTAGCAAATGATACAATTTCTGTGTGTTTCTTAGGTGTCTGGTGAAATGGCTGGAGGTGCGCTGTGTGTGCCCCATGTGCAACAAAACCATTGCAGGACCCCCAGAACAGCGCAACAGCATAGGAACACTACTGGACGAACTGGTGTAACCTAACAACAAGCACAGCGTGGGCACTGTGAGCTGGTGTAACCTAGCAACCAACAGAAAGTGAACGCTATTGTCTGGTGTATCCTAGAAACCGCCCACAGATGACTGTGAAATGGTGTAACCTAGCTACCACCTGGAGAGGACTGTGAGAGCTGCTGTTGCCTAGCAACCAACACAGAGCTGCATACATGAGTCTACACCACACACCACAGACAGTCTCCAGCTACACACACTTCACCCTGTCACTCTTTCTCTTTGTCTCTGACTGTCTCACTCTTTTTCTCTGTCTTTCTCCCCCATTTCTTCTCACTAGCCTTCTCTGTCCTTTCTGTCACACTCTCTATTTCTGTCTTTCTTTTGTTGTCTCTTTGATCTCTCTCTGACACTCATTTTCTCACCTTCTCTCTTTTCCTCTCTTTCTGTCTTTTACTTCCTCAGAGGTGAGTTCTAGTTCCAAAGTCAGCAAGAGGGAAGAGCTCCAGACGGTTGGAGAGTGTAGGAGCAGGCAGTTGATTTGAATGTGTAAAGACAAGAGTGGAACTATAAGAACCACGGTGTTGGGAAAATACAAAGTGATGTTCTATGGGCATGTGTGTGTTGTGTGTTGTGTGTGTGTGTTGTCACACAGAGGAGTCTGTTTGGGTTTGTCACTTGTTGTATTTATTTGTTTGTTTATAACATGTTTGTTTTGTATTATTGTACATGGACCAAGGCAATGTGAGTGACGTGCATCACCCTCTCACCACAACATTTATGTTCTTGGCTGAAAGGTGTTCGTTTTTGATGTATTGCACTCTGACACTCTGTGTTTTATATACCTCCTGCCAACCAATGTGTGTATCACACTGCACAGGTGGTTTAGTGAAACATGCTCACATGTTTTAGAACCTTGCCTGACACCTGAAGACTCGTTTTAGCTCCCAACATTATTGCCAAGGCTTTAGCTCAGTAGGCTATTGTGGTTCTGAAATGTGGAGACAGCCTGAATTTGATACCTAGCCAATCACATTAATAGATTGAGGTATCTAAGAACTCAAAGGCAATGCACCTGCTGTTTTCTGTCGTATTACTGGTGCAGTATACCTGTGACATTACTTTTATAAAGCAAAGGGTTCTTCGCAAGTTACAGTAGTTTAGAAGTTCAATGTTGTGTGATTATATCTCAAGAACAACTCCATCTGATGGAATACATCATATGTCATTTTTCTCAGTTTGTAATTCTCTCTCTTTGAAGAATATGCTTTCAATTTTTTTTCGTGATGTTTAATGGCTCCTTTAATGGCTCCAGTCGAACACATACCAAGTAAGCACTACTTAAATTGAGCACTACTCCTCCCTATGCAACTGGGTCCTGGACTTCCTGACTGGCCGCCCCCAGGTGGAGAAGGTGGGCAACATTACCTCCTCAACACTGACCCTCAACACAGGGGCCCATGGGTGCGTCCTCAGTCCCCTCCTGTATACCAACGACTGCGTGGCCTCAGACAGTTCCAACTCCATCATCGAGTGTACTGACGACATGACAGTAGTAGGCCTGATCAACAACAACGACCCCTACAGGGAGGAGGTAGGCACGTTGACGGCATGGTGCCAGATTAACAACCCCTCCCTCGACATTAGCGACAGAAAGAAGCTGATTGTGGACTTCAGGAGGAACCAGGCTGTCCTCATCAATGGGGCTGCCGTGGAGACAGTCAATAACTTAAAATTATTTGGCATTCACATCTCAGAGAAGCTGAAACCACATGGACAAAGTAGAGAAGAAGGCACTACAGCAACTCTTCAACCTCAGGATGCTGAGGAAATTCAGCCTGTCCTCGAGGGCCCTCACAGTGTTCTACAGGAGCACCATCGAGAGCATGTTGTTGGGCTGCATCACAGTCTGGTACGGCAACTCCACCGCCGCAGACCGCAAGGCTCTTCAGAGGGTGTACATGCAGCCAAACGCACCATGGGGTGCACACTGCCCTACAGGACACAGGAAGCCAAGAAGATCATCAGGGACCCCAGACACCAAACCATGACCTGTTCTCCCCGCGTCAATCACTCAGACATGGCAGTACAGAAGCATCATGGCAAAAACTGAAAGACTGGCCAATAGTTTCTGCCCTCAGACCATCAGGCTGCTGAATAGCCACCACTAGTCAGCTACCAGCCCCCCACCCCACCCGAACAGACTTTTATTCTGCCCCCTCACCAATGGCATTTTATCACTGTTGCTGTTGTTAATATGTAAATTTTAAATTCTATTAAAATGTTGATTGTTTTTATTGTGCTCAATGGTCATGCTGCTGCTCCCCCTCTGGTCATTCTACCCCAGCCCCTCAACAGTCTTTACTCTACCTCCACCCCAATAGTCATGCTGCTGCTCCCCCTCTGGTCATTCTACCCCAGCCCCTCAACAGTCTTTACTCTACCTCCACCCCAATGGACATTTATTTATTCCTCACTGCTACACTTATTATGATGTGTATATAGTACTATTTATACTGTTGTTATTTCTATTTCATTATTTTATTTCAAAAGTCCTGCATGTTAATGCTCAAAGACTTTCACTGTACCCTGCAATCCCACCTGCAAACCCACCTACAACCCTGTACATGTAACTATTAAACACCCTGAATCTCTACCACTCCCCTGGTCTCTGTGTTTTATAGTTTATAGTGTAGTGGGGAAATTCAGAAAGTATTCAGACCCCTATCCCTTTTTTCACATTAATCCACACACAATGCCCCATAATGACAAATTGAAAACAGTTTTTATTTTATTTTAGCAAATAAATTAAATTAATACATTTAAATGAATAAATTAAAAATAAGAAACAGAGAGGTGAATCCAGGCCCTGCAGTGAATAGCTCCACTTCTATTCCCCAGGCACTCTCTTTTGATGACTTCTGTAACCGTAAAAGCCTTGGTTTCATGCATGTTAATATTAGAAGCCTCCTCCCTAAGTTTGTTTTATTCACTGCTTTAGCACACTCTGCCAACCCGGATGTCCTAGCCGTGTCTGGATCCTGGCTTAGGAAGACCACCAAAAATTCTGAAAATTTCATCCCTAACTACAACATTTTCAGACAAGATAGAACTGCCAAAGGTGTTGCAATCTACTGCAAAGATAGCCTGCAGAGTTCTGTCCTACTATCCAGGTCTGTACTCAAACAATTTGAACTTCTACTTTTAAAAATCCAACTCTCTAAAAAGTCTCTCACCGTTGCCGCCTGCTATAGACCACCCTCTGCCCCCAGCTGTGCTCTGGACACCATATGTGAACTGATTGCCCCCCATCTATCTTCAGAGCTCGTGCTGCTAGGCGACCTAAACTGGAACATGCTTAACACCCCAGCCATCCTACAATCTAAGCTCGATGAAACACTTCAGCGAGCAGGCCTTTCTAATCAACCTGGCCGGGGTATCCTGGAAGGATATTGATTTCATCCCGTCAGTAGAGGATGCCTGGTTATTTTTTTAAATGCCTTCCTCACCATCTTAAATAAGCATGCCCCATTCAAGAAATGTAGAACCAGGAACAGATATAGCCCTTGGTTCTCTCCAGACCCGACTGCCCTTAACCAACACAAAAACATCCTATGGCGTTCTGCATTAGCATAGAACAGCCCCCGTGATATGCAACTTTTCAGGGAAGCTAGAAACCAATATACACAGGCATAGAAAAGCCAAGGCTAGCTCTTTCAAGCAGGAATTTGCTTCCTGCAACACAAACTCAAAAAAGTTCTGGGACACTGTAAAGTCCATGGAGAATAAGTACACCTCCTCCCAGTTGCCCACTGCACTGAAGATGGGAAAAACTGTCACCACTGATAAATCCACTATAATTGAAGTTCAATAAGCATTTTTCTACAGCTGGCCATGCTTTCCACCTGGCTACCCCTACCCCAGTCAACAGCACTGCACCCCCCACAGCAACTCGCCCAAGCCTTCCCCATTTCTCCTTCTCCCAAATCCAGTCCTGCAAAATCAGTACCCCTACAAATCAGCCGGGCTAGACAATCTGGACCCTTTCTTTCTAAAACATTATCTGCCGAAATTGTTGCCACCCCTATTACTAGCCTGTTCAACCTCTCTTTCGTGTCATCTGAGATTCCCAAAGATTGGAAAGCAGATGCGGACAGCCCGCTTGGAGTTTGCCAAAAGGCACCTAAAGGACTCTCAGGCCATGAGAAACAAGATTATTAGGTCTGATGAAGCCAAGATTGAACTCTTTGGCCTGAATGCCAAGTGTCACGTGTGGAGGAAGCCTGGTACCATCCCTACGGTGAAGCATGGTGGTGGCAGCATCATGGTGTGGGGATGTTTTTCAGCGGCAGGGACTGGAAGACTAGTCAGGATCAGGATAATTTATTTTGAATAAATTTGCAAAATGTAAAAACTGTTTTTGTCAAGGGGTCTGAGTACTTTCCGAATGCACTGTATGTAACGTTTGCCTGTGCCATGGGGGTACATCCCAGTACTGACCATGGGATAAAGATAACTACTGGAGAACTACTGTGTAGCACCACCTACAGCTCCTGTAATGTGCCTGAGGTTTGTAGAGACTTTTGGTTTTCCTACACCAGCCACATTGCACGTTTTTAAATCAGTCGGCATACACAAATGTGACTTGAATAAATGGAGGGGTTTACCCTTCTTCTTAGTTTACTACTTTACTAGTTGTTTATTTCTTGACTACGTTGTCTAGTGTGTCTGTGCTTGTGTGTGTGCATGCTGAGCATGACAGTGTCTCTGGCGCCACCCTCTGGTATAAGATAAGAGTAACATCTGAAGTGTTATTTCTGTAAAGGATACACGTGGAGACATGCAATTCTGCTGCTTCCTCAGTCTACATCTAATATATGAAATTAAACTCCCTTTATGTCACTCTTGGACAAATATGTTTCATCTGGTAGAGCTCAATTGGAATGTAGATGCAGCATATACATTTCCCTCACACTTAATCCTACAGCTACCAATGATCTAGTAAGAAATTAGGATAGCGTGCATGTGTCAAATCATCATAAAGCTTCTAAAGCCAGTTCCCACTCGTACTACTAGTTTGATTTCACTGTCAAAAGAGACTGAAACTTTTAAAAGGGGGGTATTTCAAGAAGAGGATTAGGAGTTTGAGATTGGAGCTCAGGTTGTGTCCCAATAGTCTTTATAATCCTATATCCTTCTCCTTTCCTAATATAGTTTCCTTTAGTACCACTAATAGGTGAACGAACTGGTAGGAAAGGAAGTTACTTCATACTACTGATACAACCCCACACTAACAAACACTGCTCTCATGGTGAGGATGAGGGAGGAGAGGGAGTGGTGGGGGAGGAAGAGGAAGGCTGAGACAGAGGGTGCACTCAGCAGCAGTGAGCTCAGCCAAAGAGGGCCATTTCAGCTCTCTCTGTGTCCCCACTCTCTCTTTTTCTCTCTCTCTTTCTCTCTCTCTTGCTCTCGTTCTCTCTCGCTCTCAGGCGTCCTAATGAGAGAGAGAGAGAGAGAGAGAGCTCTGTCGTGGGCTAATATGAAGGAAGCGCAGAGCTCTGTGCAGTAAGTTTGCTAACTCTTAAAAGAGATTCATGGCGATTATTAAATCATGTTGGATCTGTCTTATCTCTGCTATGTTGCATGCCGAGAGATGGAGAGCAGTTGGTGAGTATACATCGTTTTATATTGAATAAGAAGTGTTTAGTTATTGAGGGCATGTGGATTGCAGACTTGTTTGTCTGTTTCTCTGAGTAAAATCAGAAAGTTAATGTCAAACTGTGAATCAGAGAGAGAGATATGTTAGTTAAATATGAATCTTAGTATCAGTTTACTGATACGTGCATAGATATGATATTTCAGTGAAGATCCCTTCATCGGATGAAGATCTGTATCTTCATTAAAAGTATGTATTTTCAACTCTGGTAGCTGTCCTGCAACATGACCAAAGTCCATGTCACTATATTTAGAATGTGTTATAATGATGGGTCAATGTTTCATTGCAAAGCTCAGTTCGACAAGATTGCTAGCATAAGCATAATAACTGGAGTAAAAAATAAATCTGAAATGCAGTGCACTACAGAGTATCAGTATAAAAATAACATAGTTTTTACACATTTCTGACAAAAACTGACACACACACACACACACACACACACACACACACACACACACACACACACACACACACACACACACACACACACACACACACACACACACACACACACATTAGCAGGCTGTATAATATCCTATAGTGTGGACTGGATCTAGGATCTAGGATCCTAATTTTAGCCAGTTTTCTACAGCAGGAAAATAATCCTAGAGCAACAGGAAATTTAAATTATTATGTGGATTATAATTAATGGACATTTTTGTAGGGGTTGACATATTTTTCGTAAGGGAAAATCAAGTCTGACATTTCAAAGTGGATATTACAAACTTCAGAAGCCTTTTTAAACCTCAAATGCAATGCACTTTTTACATGTATCCTGCAACAGGGTGATCAAATTAAGATTCTACATCTGTAGGCTATCTGTATCCTTTCTGAGAAACACACACACACACACGGGTGTGTACTGCAGGCTATGTGTATCCTCTCTGACAGTTCGAGTGGACCTGGAAACATAAGCAGCTCTTTCATGAGTTCAACCTCTACCTGGTCTATAAAGGGCTAACTGTGCTGAGAGTTAACGTTGACTAACAAAACACACATACACACATACACACAGATATAGAGAGCATTTCTTCTACAGCGCTGTGGTTCTGCAAGAGTATGTAAGTTCAGGTGTTTCTCTGTATGTCTTATATTAGTCCAGTCCGACACACACACACACGCAAACGCACACGCACACGAGTGCGACACGATCACATCTGCCTCTTTTTAATTTGTGTGAATAGTTGGGATCAGATTTCCTAAATTACACACATTTTTTGCTGAATTCCTGGTGATTTTACAGTCTTTTTTGGAAGAACTATAATGCCCCACCACCAATATATATTATTATTTTTTACTAAAAACGTTTGGCCCAAAAAAACTGGGCCAGTTGTCTTTCGCCGACCACTGCTCTAAATCGAATCATCGTCTTTTCTGATACTGTAACGTAAATATAATAATCTACTTCTTTCATTTGGAACAGTATGTCATTCATCCACAGTCCACACATTGTCAGTCATACAGCTGTCCTACTGAATGTAGGAGCCTAACAGGAACCTGACTTTTGCTTGGATATGTACTGTCCCATAGCCTGATTCTGTAATCAGGACTCAGGTTTTACTACAGTGTGTTTGTTAAAGCTGGAATTTACTATTAGAAACTTAATACATTTATTTTCCATTTCAGGCAAGGAAGAATGCCCTTTAACCTTTAATATGGCATGAATATGCTGTGATGGACTTCATCTATCGGTGGAATGAGTGTCGTGGGATATTAAGACCATTCTGTCATGGGGGACTTGAGAGATGAGTATGGGCAGTGAAGACGATGGGAAGGATGACCTCTATAAGCTGAAAGCCCTTACCGTGCTCCAGAGATGTGCTGTGTAAACGCTAATGTGCTCTGAATCCACAATGCTCCGGAGGTGGCTGTTAGCTCTGGTGGCCCGTGTTGGGGTCATAGCACTAGTGGTGTGCTGCTGCCTGTCTCTACTCTACCTGCTGGCCTGCAAACCCCAGAGCAGCTACAGCAATGAACAGGCCCAGGTCTGGGCTGGAGGAGCCACCAGTAAAGAGGGTTACCTGGCGCTACTGCAGGAGAGCGAGGACACACACAGGCACTATATTAACAGTCTCAGTAAGCAGATAGCTCAGCTCAAAGAGGCTCTTCAGATGAGGACCCAGCAGCTGCAGGAGTCTCTGGAAAAGGCCAGGGCCAAAGGGGTTCTACCTATGGGGCTGGAGGGTCTGCATAGGCCCCAGACACACACCGACCTCCAGGTGAGTGTGTGTGTGTGTGTGTGTGTGTGTGTGTGTGTGTGTGTGTGTGTGTGTGTGTGTGTGTGTGTGTGTGTGTGTGTGTGTGTGTGTGTGTGTGTGTGTGTGTGTGTGTGTGTGTGTGTGTGTGTGTGTGTGTGTGTGTGTGTGTGTCTGTGTGTGTGTGTGTTGTTGCATGAGTGTGTGCATGTGAATGTTTGTGTGTGTGTGTGTGTGCATCTTTATCAATCAGTATGTCAACTCTTCCGGCAGGAGTTCTTCAAGGCCCAATTGAGCCGGGCTGAGGTCCAGTCTGGTGAGAAGTTGCCCAGTGAGTACGCCGTGATTCCCTACGAAAGCTTCACCCTGCACAGGTCAGTCAAGTGACCTTTGACCTTATTTATTTCAAAGGCCTTATAATTAGACCCCTGAGCTTTACACTAACCACATGACCTGACCATGGAAACCTCTTGACCATACTCATAACCATAAGCACGTTTCCATTTTGAGGTACAGTATAAATGCAGTGCTACTCAGGATGGTTATTTTCCAGGGTGTACCAGCTCGAGATGGGTCTGACCCGTCATCCAGAGGAGAGGCCTGTGAGGAAGGACCGGAGAGACGAGCTGACAGGCACGCTAGAGATAGCCCTGCAGGTCCTCAACGGACCCCGGAGACACGGGGAGCGCCACCGACGCTCCTATTCACCATCGGACTTCATAGAGGGTGAGCGTGTTGGGCCCAGCTAAGTGTACTTTGCACTCCTGTTATCTAGGTGGAATTTTAATATGAAAAAGGAGGAATTTTTCAACAAATTGCTTACAAGTTTGAAATCCTCTCAGATCTCCAGAGGGCCATGAAGACAATTTGCAATTGGTTAAATGATTTGTACTTGCTGATGTTTGTCTGTTGTCCACCTGTCCGTCCGTCCGTCCGTCCATCCGTCTGTCTGTCTGTATGTCTGTCTGTCCATCCGTCCGTCCGTCCGTCCGTCGGTCCGTCCGTCCGTCCGTCCCTAACAGGGCTGACCCGTACAGAGCGTGACAAGGGGACAGTGTATGAGCTGATGTTTAAGGGCGAGAGGCCGCAGGACTTCAGACAGCTGGTGTTCTTCAGACCCTTCGGCCCGGTGGTCAGGGTGAAGAATGAGAGGGTGGACACACGCCACATGCTCATCAACATCATAGTACCACTGTCCAGGAGGGCTGACACATTCCGACAGTTCATCAACAACTTCAGGTTCGAACAAAAAGAAACGACATGGCCCACAATCTCAGGCGGTTTTGGAAGTAAAGATAACCATTTACGTTGTACATACAGAGTTTCTCTCAGCATCAACAATTGTAATGTCAGGTGTTTATGACCATCAAGTTCTTGAAACATTCCGTTTTGACTGACCATCATGTCTTAAAGTAATGATGGACTGTCGTTTCTCTTTGCTTATTTGAGATGTTCTTGCTATAACATGGACTTGGTATTTTGCCAAATAGAGCTATCTTCTGTATACGGCCCCTACGTTGTCACAACACAACTGATTGGCTCAAACGCATTAACGAAAGAAATTCCACAAATTAACTTTTAAAAAAGCACACCTGCTAATTGAAATGCATTCCAAGTGACTACCTGGTTGAGAGAATGCCAAGAGTGTGCAAAGCTGTCATCAAGGCAAAGGGTGGTTACTTTGAAGAATCTCAAATATAAAATGTGTTTTTATTGGTTTAACACTTTTTTGGTTACTACATGATTCCATATGTTATTTCATAGTTTTGATGTCTTCACTATTATTCTACAATGTAGAGAATAGTAAAAATAAAGAAAAACCCTTGAATGAGTAGGTGTGTCCAAAATTTTGACTGGTACTGTACATATGATGGAACATTGGTAACATTGTAGGAGGCAGCCCATCTGTTTAGGGCAGGGGTGTCAAACTCATTCCATGGAGAGCCTAGTGTCTGCAGGTTTTGAGGTTTTCCTTTCAATTAAAACCTAGACAACCAGGTGAGGGGAATTCCTTACTAATTAGTGACCTTAATTCATCAATCAAGTTCAAGGGAGGTGCGAAAACCCGCAGACACTCGGCTCCCAGTGGAATAAGTTTGACACCTGTGGTCTAGGTTGACTATAACACCGAACCCAAACCGGCTGCGCGCCTGCGCCATCGTGCATAAATGTATTTTGTCCCTCTACACCAAACGCGATCATGACACGCAGGTGAAAATATCAAAACAAACTCTGAACCAATTACATTCATTTGGGGACAGGTCGAAAAGCATTAAACATTTATGGCAATTTAGCTAGTTAGCTTGCACTTGCTAGCTAATTTGCTAGCTAATTTGTCCTAGCTTGCTGTTGCTGGCTAATCTGTCCTGCGATATAAACATTGAGTTGTTATTTTACCTGAAATGCCCAAGGTCCTCTACTCCGACAATTAATCCACACATAAAACGGTCAACCGAATCGTTTCTAGTCATCTCTCTTCCTTCCAGGCTTTTTCTTCTCTTGACTTTATATTGCGATTGGCAACTTTCATAAGATGCATTACCGCCACTGACCTAGTTCGTCTTCAGTCACCAACGTGGGTATAACCAATGAGGAGATGGCACGTGCATACCTGCTTCTACAAACCAATGAGGAGATGGGAGAGGCAGGACTTGCAGCGCGATCTGCGTCAGAAATAGAACTGATTTCTATTTTAGCCGTTGGCAACGCAGATGTTCGTTGGCGTGCGCGAACAGTGTGGGTGCAATAATTGAATAACATGGATTTCTAAATGTATTTTGCAACGCTCACACACACGACGCGAGCGGTGTGGTCAGCCTGTAACTGCCATCTTGCTGTTTCAGAAAGGTGTGCATCCAGCAGGAAGGGAAGACCCACCTCACTGTGGTCTACTTTGGCAGGGACCAGATTGACGAGGTCAAAGCCATCATGGATCAGACATCCAGGTAATACACTCTTCTCAGCTATACCATGTTTGTAAGTAATTACAAGTTCAAATATACAGCAAGCTTACTCCATCAAACAGGGCTCAAAGGTCAGAAAATCTTAATCTTAAATTTCAGCTCCACGGTGTACTGTCCAACGGCATATTGCCTTCTAATGAATGCATTGCTCCTCTGGAATTCCTAATTAGGGATGAGTCCGTGCTGCATTGCGGTCGTTGGTGGATAGCAGATAGTGTAGATATAACTCCAATGAGATATACAGTAACTGTTAATGTTCTTTAATCAGCACATCTTTTCAAGCATTAGGAGCCAGGGGAGTTCTGCAGAGCTAGGAGACTGTAAGGAGAGAAGTAAGAGTAATCTCCTGATTGTAGCAGATCCATACATATACAGATACAGGATAACCAACAGGACTGGAATGATAAGGGCAGAAGTTGTTTGACCACAGACACGGCGGCTTATTGTATGTGAATATGTGGAAGTGTGTTTAAGTTAAACCACCCATATTTTGATTTGATCACATTTCCAAATTTTCTTATGACCCACTCAAATGATGAAACTCAGTTTCTAGCCACAACTGTGTTTGTTTAGATTTGACCTAAGGCTTGAGGACCTCCAGTTGGACTGATGACCTTTTCTCATTAAACACTGATTTAGATGACCTCAGCAAAACTTTTCCTCCCCCAGGGAAACCCAGTTCCGAAACTTCACGCTGATCCAACTGAATGAGGAATTCTCTCGTGGGCGGGGCTTAGAGGTGGGCGCACGGGCCTGGAGGCGGAGCCACAACGTGCTGCTGTTCTTTTGCGATGTCGACATCCACTTTACCCTAGACTTCCTCACATCCTGCAGACTCAATGCAGAGCCTGGTGAGGAGCGGGAGCTACGAACTATCTATCAATCTGTCGGTGTGTCAGTGTGTCTGTCTGTCAATGGAAGTTTTAATGGAAGATGCATGTCTTTGTTTTTCAAACTTTAGGTAAGAAAGTGTTCTACCCAGTTCTCTTCAGTCAGTACAATCCATCTCTTATCGACAATAACCAGAGTCCCTTCCCTTCTATTCAACAACAACTGGTGAGTCTTTCTTGCCGTTGCACCTGTGTGTGGAAATAGGAAAAAGGTATTATACATTACATAGTGTTTTTTTATGATACTTTTACTTTGTGTTTCTGCAACAGGTGATAATGAAGGATGCTGGATTCTGGAGAGATTTTGGGTTTGGCATGACTTGCCAGTATAGGTCTGATTTCATCAACATAGGTAATTAAACAATACGTTTCTTCATTGATTGACTGACTGACTGACTGACTGATTGTTAATTTGATTGATTGAGTTTGTCAATTTATATCTCTGATCTGCACAGGTGGGTTTGACCGGAACACCAAAGGCTGGGGTTTGGAGGATGTTCACCTATACAGAAAGTACCTGCACAGCAAGCTGATGGTGATTCGATCTCCCTCCCGTAGCCTCTTCCACTTGTGGCATGAGAAGCAATGCTCGGACGAGCTGCAGCCAGACAAGTATAAGATGTGTATGCAGACCAAGGCCATGAGCGAGGCCTCTCACGGCCACCTGGGGGAGCTGTTCTTCACACAGGAGATCCAGGAGCACATGGAGAGGCAGAAACTACTGAACGACTCAAGTCACTTGAGGTAGAGGTTGCCCCATAACCACAGATCTAAGATCAGAATACCCTACCTCTTCCTAGCCTTAACCATTAGGAGGTTGAACTATATCTGACCCTGGACATGTGGTCAGGGTTAGGAAATCAGAACGTCTGGAGAGGTTCTGTTGAGAGAACAATGATCTCATCATCCTACAGACGGAATTTAAGGACTGGGGAGGGCGTGTAGAGGGATGAGATATGAACTTTGTCATGACAAGATTAAAATGTTATTGAATGAAACATTGATGTGATGTCATGTACGTCGTCATTGCCATTTTGTTGACGGATGATGGCCTAATGATCTGATGAGTCTGTTCTATAAGCATTTGGTTGAAAAGACGTTGCAAAGATGTCTTTCAACTTCTTGTGCTCACTGGGTGAAAGCAGGGAGGGCAGAAGAACCTTACCCACTTTGTTGTATTGAGACTGTCAACCTGCTATGGACTCAATGAAAATAATATTTTTATATAAATGAAGGGAAGGATGTTTTTGTATAACACTCTGTATTTATAACTGTATCTGAATATTTATTAGAATAATACAAGATCATAATGCCTCAACCAACCAACTGACTTGGAGCCCATTACCTGGATAGAAGTATCAAGAAGCCTAATTAAAAGAATGCGGATTGCATGCACTATCATAGCGTTTTATATGATTTGGGAGTAGATGAGCAATTGCATGTACATCAATATTTGTGTTATTTCTGGTCTTGCATTGGAACATTGGGAGAGTCAATATTTCAAAACCATTTCTCTCTCTCTTCCTTCCCCTCGTGTGTGTGTGTGTGTGTGTGTGTGTGTGTGTGTGTGTGTGTGTGTGTGTGTGTGTGTGTGTGTGTGTGTGTGTGTGTGTGTGTGTGTGTGTGTGTGTGTGTGTGTGTGTGTGTGTGTGTGTGTGTGTGTGTGTGTGTGTGTGTGTGTGCGTGCGCGTGTCAGAGAGAGTCTATTTGTGCAGACATAGCTACAAGGTGTGGAGGCCTACAACTGCCAGTATTTCATGGTCAGGCATGTTTTGACACAGAACAGAAGAAACACTTTGGTGGAACCTGTGTTTTAGAAGTGGGGTGGGACATAAATGTGTTCTTATTTTGCCTCGTTTTGTATCACATTCCAGTGGCAATTTTAACATGTAAATGTTTGTGGGGAAAACTAAAAAACACAACACTAAACAATACATTAATTGCACTATAACGGTGACAAACGGTGCCCACAAGCTGTTAGGGCATACATAAAGCTGTCCCAACACAGTCCCAACACCTTACCACTGCTACACCTGGCTATCAGCGGAGCCTTATCTGGCAGCGAAACAGTTCATTCAGCCTCATTTACTGCCTTTAAAAAAACATAGCTGATATGGCTGACTTGCTTAAGCAAATGTGGTTTCTACTGACAATTGAGATGTACAAACTATGACATAAGGGGACAACGAGCGGATAAGAGGCAATCCGTATTTTCAATTAAGACATTAATGAGCGAGTTAGGACAGACGTAGTGAATATAACTATTTGTTCAGCACTTTTGAAATGTACAGCGACATAATTCAGAACATGGGTCATTCTTACAGTGTTCTCCTGTACACCAAGTCAGACCCTGTTTTTCAAAGATAATTCATAAAAATCCAAATAACTTCACAGATCTTCATTGTAAAGGGTTTAAACACTGTTTCCCATGCTTGTTCAATGAACCATCAACTATTAATGAACATGCACCTGTGGAATGGTTAAGACACTAACAGCTTACAGACGGTAGGCAATTAAGGCCACAGTTATGAAAACTTCGGACACTAAAGAGGACTTTCTACTGACTCTGAAAAACAGCAAAAAAAAGATGCCCAGGGTCCCTGCTCATCTGCTTGAATGTGCCTTAGGCATGCTGCAAGAAGGCATGAGGACTGCAGATGTGGTCAGGGCAATAAATTTCAATGTCCTTACTGTGAGACACCTACGACAGCCTTACAGGGAGACAGGACGGACAGCTGATCGTCCTCGCAGTGGCAGACCACGTGTTACAACACCTTCATTTCAAGCTGGTGACCAAATTACCTCAGCAGTGGGTTCCCAAACATTGTGTTTTGACACACCTAATAGATCAAATGTTTGTAGCCATAACCCAAGCTTTACAAACCAAGAAGAACTGTCCGGGACCCAACCAACCAACTGACTTGGAGCCCATTACCTGGATAGAAGGATCAAACAGCCTAATTGGATTGCAATGGATTGCAATGGATTGCATGCAACATCATTGGATGTACATGATTTGGGAGTAGATGAGCATGTATGTCAATATTTTTGTTCTTTCTGGTCTTGCATAGTCAATATTTCAAAACCATTTCTCTCTCTCTTCCTTCCTCCTTACCCTCTATCTCTGTGTGTGTGTGTGTGTGTGAGAGAGAGAGATATGCCTAATACAGTGCTAAAGGGAGACAGCTGATCATCCTTGCAGTGGCAGACCATGTGTAACAACACCTGCACAGGATCAGAACATCTGAACATCACACCTACGGGACAGGTACAGGATGGCAACAATTGCCTGAGTTACACCAGGAACGCACAATCCCTCCATCTATGCTCAGACTGTCAGCAATAGGCTGAGAGAGGCTGGACTGATGGCTTGTAGGTCTGTTGTAATTTCTATTTTTATTGAACCTTTATTTAACTAGGCAAGTCAGTTAAGAACCAATTCTTATTTACAATGACGGCCTACACTGGCCAAACCCAGACATATTGTGTGCCGACCCTATGGGACTCCCAACCACAGCCAGATGTGATGCAGCCTGGATTCGAACTAGGTACTGCAGTGACACCTCTTGCATTGGGATGCAGTGTCTTAGACCACTGCGCCACTCAGGAGCCCAGGGTAGGTCCTTACCAGACATCACTGGCAACAATGTCGCCTATGGGCACAAACCCACTGTCGCTGGTCCAGACAGGACTGGCAAAAAGTGCTCTTCACTGACGAGTCGCGGTTTTGTCTCACCAGGTGTGATCCAGGTGTGATGGTAAAATTTGTGTTTATCGTCGAAGGAGCATTACACCGAAGCCTGGAGCGGGATTGATTTGGAGGTGGAGGGTCCGTCGTGGACTGGGGCGGCATGTCACAGCATCATCGGACTGAGCTTGTTGTCATTGCAGGCAATCTCAACGTTGTGCGTTACAGGGAAGATATCCTCCTCCCTCATGTGGCACCCTTCCTGCAGGCTCATCCTGACATTACCCTCCAGCATGACAATGCCACCAGCAATACTGCTCGTTCTGTGCGTGGTTTCCTGCAAGACAGGAATGTCAGTGTTCTGCCATGGCCAGCGAAGAGCCCGGATCTCAATCCCATTGAGCACATCTGGGACCTGTTGGATCGGAGGGTGAGGGCTAAGGCTATTCCCCCCAGAAATGTTGGGGAATTTGCAGGTGCCTTGGTGGAAGAGTGGGGTAACATCTCACAGCAAGAACTAGCAAATCTGGTGCCGTCCATGAGGAGGAGATGCACTGCAGTACTTAATGCAGCTGGTGGCCACACCAGATACTGACTGTTCCTTTTGATTTTGACCCCCCTTTGTTCAGGGACACAATACTCCATTTCTGTCTCAGTTGAATCTTATGTTCATACAAATATTTACACATGTTAAGTTTGCTGGTAATAAAAGCAGTTGACAGTGAGAGGATGTTTCTTTTTTTACCGAGTTTATAAGCAGACAATGAAAGCTCTTACAATATTCAATGATTACATTTCTCTAAAACAGACTATAGGCTACATGTGCACCACCAAGTAAGAACCGTAGGCAAAATTAATGGAAAAGAGGGGAAATTATTAGGGTGAGGAACATGGGCTACTAACAGTGTACAACATAACATACACTTAGTATTACTTTCTTAGCTATCTCCCTGGCTTATTACATAATTCATGCAGCAACATACAAGGCATTTTTGGACTCACTTGAACAGGAAGGGGGCGCGGAGGTCCTTCGTGGGCAAATTTTGCCATCGAAGTCTGGCATTCTCTCTATTTATGGTGCTCTCAAGATATCTGGAAAATCATTTAAAAAACTAGGTTGAATCAGGGTTGAATCAGTGATCAGATCAGTGATCTTCAGGTCAGAGCTCTAGAAAGAGGCCCGAGTTCCAGATATGCAACTCCGAGTTGGATGACCATTCAAAATGTATTTTCCCAGTCAGAGCTAGTTTTTTCCAGAGTTTTCATGTATCTTAAACTCACTGAAGGCAGATTTCCCAGTTCTGAGTTTACAGTTGTTTTGAGTGCAGCAGAAGTCATGCTGGATTGACAGCAAGGCCAATGTTGAATGTTTATGTTTTCAATCTTGGAAAAGAGACCCTTAAACCCAGACTTGGAACCACAAACCCACTCCACTGTATAATAGGCTAGTGATCGCTTTGCAAACCACTCATTGTTGAATTTGCGATTTCCAATGTTTATGGCCGATAAGCACCGATACGTTTTATCAATAATTTCGCTTCATTATTTATTTTCATATGACAAGGATTAAAAAACATTTGCCGGTAGATTGTCGACGTGATTCATAATGATGAATGCAAGCTTGCTAGCTAAGATTTTGATAGTATGACAGTCCAGTCAAAGCTACTGTAGATATAAGGTGATTTGATGTAATTTTATCTGTGGCCAATGACCTTGAGCCTTCTTGGATGGGCACTTCTAATGTAACTCTATGGCAGCACCCAATGGGCTTGAATTTTCGAGCTCTACCCTTAGATTTGGCAGTGATGTAGTGTCCCCATGAGTGACAGAACACTGAGCCAATCCCGTCGCAACTAGAGAACATTACCCAATCACGGCGCAACCAGAGAACATTACCAACACCTACTCTCCATATTTTCCGCTGGCTGGCCCAACACCACAGAATGCACTGAGCTAGGCTGAAACACCTGCATTTTGGAGTTGACTTACTCAAGAAAGCAAAAAAGAGACCAGGTTTGTATGCAGCTTTATTCACTTTTTTTTTTTTTTTTTTTACATTGTTTGCAAACTGATATGTGACACATATTAACGTCAATATAGCATGCAAAACAGGGGGAAAAGGTGGGCCCCTGAATGATGGGTTGCCACTGTCACATTCCAATGCTAAAAGTGGGGGGGACAAAAATGCAATTTTAGAATGCCGGGGGACATGTCCCCCCGTCCCCAGTGAAACTTGCGCCCCTGTAAAAATGTATGGGAAAAATTAACACTTCTGTTATCATCATCCTTCTATTAAGATTGGGTCAACATAATCAGAGTAAAATAATTGATCATGTTTGGTGCTGTTCCATTGAACACTTTTCCCACCCTCTAGCCGTGGAGTTTCCAATAATAGCAAGAGTGACGTTACCTCAACTTTCCATAGCAAAGGGAAGGGGATGGAGCCAGTAAAGCATTGGTCGACGGCTGTCGTATTTCACTAGCAAGCACACGATAGGCTCTTCACCTGAGTCCACTGCCCTATCATTACCACAACTGGAGGACTGCCTGTGTTATTTCCGGAGCATCGTACGACAGGGGCCAGAAGATAATGAGCGTCTTTCGCTGAAAAATCCGTTTATTATGAAGTTGGGCTGTGACAATTTTAAAGGGTAAGGGATTGAAAACGTAAAGGTTTTAGGAGTAGTTTATAAACTAGACTGTATACGGTTCCCCTGGGTTAACATAAACAGTTTTGTTTTTCCTATTTTTTTAGGGTTTAGGCTAAGACCTACAATATTAAAAACGACGTTTTTAATTGTTTTCTACAAATAGCCAGGCATGTTCGACAGATAGACTGTCTCTCATCTCGCCGGAAGAAAGCCGACAGCAGCCGAACGCTCACGAGTTTACGGATTTGTCAGACACAAGTCCGGAGACGCAACATGTTTGAAACGGGCAGAATCTCACTCGTCCTTCTCGACGTTACCTGCCTTATTTTCGGTATGTAGCCTACGTACTATACAGTTGTTGTTGGCAGTGTCATGGCCTATAGTTCCCTTTTCTGTGAGAAGTTATTATGCACTAGACAACTGCAGCTTAAACACCAGTCCCATTGAGGTATATCTTTATCACAACTTTATTGCAAATATGTTTTGCTAAGTCTGAATGAATGGGTGTCCTATTTCGCTGCTGATTCAGTCTATTGCTCATCCGCTAGAGATAGGCTACACTGCTGTGGTCAGTACCACAGTTATAATAGCATACAAGACAACACACAGTAAGACTGTGTAATATAATAACCAGGAGTTTTTCTTTCCCATGTCTTGACCAGGAAATAACTTTGTGTATATGTATATGAGTGATTCTCAAATTAGGGTACATTTCTGTGACCCTCGACTGCAAAGATGGAGTCTTCAGGGGTGGACTTAGTGATTTGGAGGCCTCAGGCCTACCTTTCATCGAGGATACTCATGTGTATCCTACCACGGAGGGGTTTTGAAATCTTCCACACCCCCTTTAAATCAGTATATATTTCTTATGACAGTTTGTGTGCATCACATGATATGATTGCAAACGTGACTTTCATTGAAATGAAGCTGCAGCAATGAGAAAAGAAAAGGAAGAAGATGACATTTTAACAGAAAAAATGACCCACAATGTCTTCAGAATGTATTCAGACCCTTAATGACCTACGGTGGCTTCAGAATGTATTCAGACCCTTAATGACCTACGGTGGCTTCAGAAAGTATTCAGGCCCATTAATGACCTACGGTGGCTTTAGAAAGTATTCAGACCCCTTAATGACCTACAGTGGCTTCAGAAAGTATTCAGACCCCTTAATGACCTACGGTGGCTTCAGAAAGTATTCAGACCCCTTAATGACCTACGGTGGCTTCAGAAAGTATTCAGGCCCCTTAATGACCTACGGTGGCTTCAGAATGTATTCAGACCCTTAATGACCTACAGTGGCTTCAGAAAGTATTCAGACCCCTTAATGACCTACAGTGGCTTCAGAAAGTATTCAGACCCCTTAATGACCTACAGTGGCTTCAGAACGTATTCAGACCCCCTAATGACCTACAGTGGCTTCAGAAAGTATTCAGACCCCCTAATGACCTACAGTGGCTTCAGAAAGTATTCAGATCCTGTTTGCAATAAGGCACTAAAATAAAACTGCTAAAAATGTGTCAAAGAAATTGACTTTATGTTCTGAATAAAAAGTGCTATGTTTGGGGCAAATCCAACACAACACATCGTTGAGTACCACTCTTCATATTTTCAATCATGGTGGTGCCTGCATCACGTTATGGGTATGCTTGTCATCGGCATGGACAAGGGAGTTTTTTTTTATGATGAAAAGAAACGGAATACAGCTAAGCACAGGCAAAATCCTAGAGGAAAACCTGGTTCGGGCTGCTTTCCAACAGACACTGGGAGAGAAATTCACCTTTCAGCAGGACAATAACCTAAAACACAAGGCCAAATATACAATGAAGTTGCTTATTGAATGTGACATTGAATGTTCCTGAGTGGCATAGTTACAGCTTTGACTTAGCTTGACATTATGGCATGACTTGAGAATGTCTGTCTAGCAATGATCAACAACCAACTTGACAGAGCTTGAAGAATTTTAAAAATAACAATGTGCAAATATTGTACAGTCAAGGTGTACTTACGTAATCAAGATATATTAGTGTTTTATTTTTCATGTTTTTTTCTTCCATTTTGACATGACAGAGTATTTTGTGTAGTTCATTGACAAAAAAATGACAATTAAATCAAGGGGGTGGGCTTCAAGGGGGTGGGCTTCAAGGGGGTGGGCTTCAAGGGGTGGGCTGGGCTTCAAGCAGGAAAAAAAAGTTTTTTTAAATGTTTTATTATGTCCAGCTCACGAAGCCCCTGATGTGTGGCCTGAGGCCATTGCTTCTTCCGCCTAATGGTAAGTCCGCAACTGGTATTGATCTAAACTCTGTTTGGATCTGGGTCTTGATACTCTGGGTAAGGGTCTTGGTCGCATGTAATGGTTTTCTACAAGACCATTGTTTTTGTAGTCTCTGAACTCATTGTGGTCAACACTGAGTACGATAACTCTGACAAGTCTTGTCAAGACATGTAACTAAGTAGTTGTTAGACAGCACAAAAGTGCCAGGGAACCTTGCTTTTTAAAATATGGAAGCAGGAAGGAGAACATTGCTTATTTTTAGGTTTTAAGATAGTTGGCCATCTCTGCTCAATGACATAAACAAACTTGTTTCTCTCATAATATAGTAGTGTCATGCTGTCATTCGTTACACAAAATCCAGCAACATTTTTAGTTACACAGAAACAAATAGCGAAAACACAAAACAACTCAAACCTCTGAAAACCTGTGTTTTGGTGTTTACCCTTTTGCCAAATCTCTATATTTCACATCATGGTCCTTAAAATGAAGCTAAAAGGATGGTACGTCGTGCCTACGAGTGACTTGGTTAGTGGCTAGTGTAGCACTTTTAAAATCCCTTTGAGCAATGTTCTATACTGGAGTTGTTCTGGATTCTTTTTCACCCTTTGTGATCAATTAGATGCAGTCAGAATGTTTTACAAAGGATGGCATATGGTGTCCATACTCCCCAACATTACAGGACAAGCTCTAATCAAAGACCTGTGACTGCTAGTTATCTCATTTTGGCTGTAATCTGCCAACGGAGTTGGCCAGAGGGTGGAACAGATAGCTAATTGAAGCACTCCTATTCACGTACACTCTAATGCTTAGAACAATTGCTGGTTGTGTAACCTGCGTGATACAAACAGCAAATTATGTATCTGTGAAGTTTGGAAGTGGGAATAGAAGGATATTTTAATAAACAGCAAACCTACTTTGAACTCTGTTAAACATAGAAGCTGATGAAATGCGCTGTGCGGTGGAAACAGTGGGCCGTACTAGTCTATGTCGCCTTCTGCAGTGTGCAAATGAATGATACAAGAGAGAGGGCTTCCCTTGAGAAACAGAAAGAGATATCAGGACATGGAATTCTACTGCTACTCTTTTGAACTTATTTTTCAGCATTTGCTTTCATTGTCTGCATTCCCCACTCCTGGGCCACAGCAGCACCCCCACTGACTCTTCTATATCTTTCTGTTAGTGTTGTTGAGAATGCCAGGCTTCTGACATTGATTACCAATGTGTAATATCCCATTGGTGTCACATTGGATAGTTAGGCCTAGATTTCCATATTTCTCTTGGTAAAGGCCTAATGTTGTGGACAGTGAATAAGAGGAGCGAGATAGAAATCAGATGAGAGCAGAGCAGTGTGAGAAAGTGATCCCAACTGTTAGGTTGGGGGGTCAGTTAGACTCACTCAGGTCAGTTAGAGGTCAGTTAGACTCACTCATGCACACAGTCTAACTGACATCATTAGAAGCATTTAGGCATCCATGCCAGCATCTCCATGACAACTCTGTCAAATCAATTAGTTGATGTGCTGTCCACTCACATCCTGGACTCTTAGTTATTTAGGAGACTCTACCTCCTCCATTATATTGACTTTTACCTTCATTTGTTAACTTTGCCATGGCTGGGCTATTTAGTAAGGTGAGCGGGAGGGAGAGAAATGGACTAACCAAATCAAGTGAAAACATGAACAAGCACGTCTTATTTGGTTATTGTTTTGTATCAGGTTTTGCCTAGCAAGTTCATTTCTCCTGTGACTTTTGATAAAAACATTTGGTCAAAAGCTTGTTGTACAGAATTACAAAAGATAGTTTGAACAAGGAGACTATTGCTGATTATCTTTCTCTCTCCAGTTGGGCTTCCCTTTGCGATCCTCACCCCTCAGCACAATCCCTTCAAAAGGGGTTTCTTCTGTAATGATGAGTCCATCAGATACCCCCTGAAAGAGGACACCATATCCTATCAGTTACTGGGGGGAGTCATGATCCCTTTCACACTGATTGTGGTAAGTCATTACCTCTGCCCTGTTCTCATATATTCTCCTCAAAATGTCATCAACATATCAGGTATGTGTGTTTTAAAGGTTTGTGGTAAAACTGCAATTATATGAGACAATATGTTAACATATTCAATTGACGTCAGTTAAAGATGACTTTCTTGCTGTTACAGGTAGTCAGTGGTGAGTGCCTTGGCGTGTATATGACTCGTGTCAAAAACAAATCGTCCTTGAGGACTAACTATGTGGCGCGAATTTATAAAGCAGTGGCCAGCTTCCTGTTCGGGGCTGCTGCTAGCCAATCACTGACGGATATTGCCAAGTACTCGATTGGTCGACTGCGGCCGCACTTCCTGGCTGTGTGTAAGCCTGTGTGGGACCATATCAACTGCAGGGCCGGAGGCTATATCGAGAACTTCACCTGTACCGGGGACAAGGATATGGTAGACGAGGCCAGGTACAGTAAGAGCTCCGAGGGTTATATCTCAAAACCTGGGATACATCCCAAGAGAAGGCATTGCTACAAAATCAAAATGGAAAAACTTTTAACTGGGAAATGCAAGCTCAAAAGGTGTTTGCCATGCTGTAGCTTCCCCTAATCTCTTTTGTCTTTTTGTTTTTACAGACTTTCCTTCTTTTCTGGTCACTCATCTTTTTCTATGTACTGTATGCTGTTCCTTGCAGTAAGTATAGTAGATAATTGTTACATACAGTACATACAGGGTGGCTACAACAGTTATTTCGGCCCTGAGCAATAGCTCCCTTTCATGATGTTGATGGTGTCCTTCTTTTCCTCTTGTAGCTGTATGTCCAGGCCAGACTGCAGACAGAGTGGGCCAGGCTCCTCAGACCCACCATACAGTTCTTCCTGATTGCAATGTCCGTCTACGTGGGACTGTCGCGCATCTCTGACTACAAACACCACTGGAGTGACGTACTTACTGGCCTCCTGCAGGGGGCGATAGTCGCAATACTCACGGTGGGTAGCTAGCTGTAGGGTATGGTTTAATACAGCAATGAACATGCTACCACCAAGGGCACTAGCATAATTAGGATAAACACATAAAGGAATTAGCAAACAAACCTTTTATTCTCATTCCCTTAGAGACAACATCACACACATTCATGGTTGTATCATGGTCGTTTTCTCAGTTTTTGTCTCCATTGTATAAACAAAGCATGTTCTCTGCTCTACCAACACAGGTGTTCTATGCGTCCGACTTCTTCAAGAGGCCTGTTGATCCAGTAGAGATACAAGAGGAGACGTCCGAAACCAGTCTCCAGGACAACCCAGATAATGAGAACCACTATGGAAGCACAAACTGAAGCTTTGGCCACAACATGACTTACTGTAGCAGACAACGCAAGGAGGACTAGTAGCATGCTAAGCTAGCTACAACTACCTGCCATCCGCTACGGAGGACTATGGTTATTTATTTCAATGCATTGCAGTTCATTGGCATTGGCTGTTGTGGTGGTCACTTTGCCAGAGCCCTGAAGACAGCTGCTAGCCCTCTCAGTGCCAATGATATTGCCTAGGCTGTCTCCTTTGGTTGGGTGTGTAGAGCTAATGATCTGTAGATTGGGTTTCTGGTCTTTGCATTAGGCTGTGAGGTCTGAGTTTGTTGGAGCTGTTGTGTTTGCATTGGTTTGAAGCTTTTGTTTGAAATGAATGGAATCCCAGTTGTTACAGTGAGCAGAGTGTCCATGTGTGCAGCAGTGGAGGCTGCTGAGGGGAGAAAGGCTCATTATAATGGCTGGAATGGTTTTCATGTGTTTGATACCATTCCATCTATTACACTCCATTCCAGCCATTATAATGAGCCATACTCCCCTCATCAGGCTCCACTGTTGTGCAGCCAGGCCAATAACAAATCTTACATCTGTGAACCCTTACTGTCCCAAAGCTTAAATGAAAGCCAGGAGACTTATTGAAATCTGAAATTATGTACTATGTACTGTATATATTGTTTAATACTGCCTTAGCCAGATTGTTGCTGCTACTTGCTCAAAGCTCCCTGCAAACTCCTAACAAATGTGTCCAATAGTAGAAATCATGATGGCAACTACACAAATTCACTTTTTTTTTTTTTTTTTTTTTTTTACAGTTTGTTGTATCTTTTTTGAAGTACTGTTGTAAAACCTGTATCTGTGATCTGAGATAAAGAAAGATGGCATTCCATTTGGCTTCTTTGGTACGAGGAAAAGTGCTGTGTCTGAGACACACTTTGTAAACTGTAGAAATATGTGCATTGTTTTTGAGATCATCAGAGACAGAAACTACCCATACAGAAAGGCCAAACCCATACCTGTCAAATAGCCTGGGTAGGCTGCTTTTTGTTATTTCTTCAACCTTTAATTAACCAGGATGTCCCATTGACATAAAGGGTCTCTTTTTGAAATGAGAGTTAAGTGGGGCCTCTGGGCCGCAGAGGCTCAGGAGGGAAGGCAGGGTGAGTTCTGAACACAAGGAACATATTCCCAATGACTGCTCAAAAGCCACAATATAGACTAGAGGCGTAGGCTACTCACCGCAAGTCTGGAAATATTTGTGTTCTGTCTCTGTTGTTCATCCCATTTCCCAATGTGGGTGTGTCCTCACCTGTCAGCCACACATATAAACTATGGGCATGCAAATGAGAACGAAATCACATTCAAATCAAAACAATTCTTATGTAACTTGCACCATAATTCACCTTAGTCCTTTAACTAACATCTGCTGTCGGTGCTTAGTTGCTGTCTGGTAAAAATGTGTTTTACCTAAATTACCGCGCAAGCAGTGAGGTACTACCATTTTTACTGTCTGTATAAGCTATAGGCTTTCAGTATGGCCTGCTCTCTGCGATTATTACCAGTTGAGTACTCAGAGAAGGACATTATAGCATGGTTTGGATAACAGCATGATCACCTGCTAGGGATTTACATTTACATTTAAGTCATTTAGCAGACGCTCTTATCCAGAGCGACTTAGGGATCTATTTGAACAATGTCTTCATGCCATGTCTAATTACAGAGCGTTATAAGGTTCTGCTTTTGGGCTCCTCTACCCTGTACATGACTTTCAAGTCCCATTACTTTTCCTGGCCCTGTGATCTGACCAGGAAACACTCTGGGCCCTAATGGAGGCCCAATTTTCTCCATTGTGATTTTGGTCTGAAAAGGGATCACTTCTATTGTGTGTGACAGGAGGAGCCATTTGGTTCCTTCCAGCCTACCAGACATGTTCTATTCCTCTGTGAATCAATATTTGATGTTCTAAAGGACAGCCTCTCACCAAAGTAGAGCTTAATACTAAAGATTAATGGGGGACCTATCCAGAGAAGGACAATTTACAAAGAGATGATTTTAATAATATTGAAATTATATTATTACATTTTTCTGATTCAATGTTGTCATGAGACTACAAAGGGAAATATACTGCATACAAAATCGAAGATATTGAAAAGAAGGAAACGTCATGTTCATCGTGTGATGTTCATGTGAAATGATCACATGACAAATAAATGTATGTTCATGTGACTTTTGCATTTGGAAACTGACTATAAAAGCTGGTATAGTTTAGTTGATTTAATAGAAGGTCAAAACAGCTCATGCCTCGGTGCATGTCTGAGAAAGATCTAGGATAAAATACAACACTGCTACATCTCTCTAGAAGATGAACCAGTTAAGTTTGAAGTGTTCCATGTATTACATGGTATAACATATTAATTACATGGTTAATAAAGTATGTGTGAAACGTGCAAAGTGGTATAAATATGCTGTTTTTAATACCATAAACATAAGGCTCCAGTCTGTCTGGACTAATTGAAATTCCAGATGCAGGGTACTAAACGCAAAAAAACATACATTTCCACTGTCTTTTTGCATTTTATGTTGGACTCACTCATGGTAAATTGTGATTAGATTTGTTTAAATATATACCCAGCATCACCTTAGTACGAAATGCAACAATGTCTGACACTGGGATGCCTCTTTTGGTTTTTCCTTTGTCACACGTTGTTCTGACCCGGATAATAGTGGTACACACGGCTGGGAACGAGACTATTTTGACCCAGACAATAGTCCTCTTTGACAGAAGACCCATTCAAACTGTCACATGTTGCTCTCTCCCTCTTGCCAAGCAATGAGTGATGCTTTGGGTGATGCATTCTACAACTGAAGTGTTCAAATGAATCAACTAGGTACATTCTCTAAAATGCACAACTTAATGTTTAGAACAGTTTGAGTGCAAAAGTAAAAAATTAAATACCAGACATTTCTCATGTTTGTTATATAGATGATATTGCCTGCACTCCTGAAGTGAAGTCAACCAGAAGACCAACTACATGTTGATACAACAGTAGCTAAGATGGGGAGAAGTATGTTCATAATAAAGCTCTGCTCTGCCTTCTTAACAGCACTATCAACAAGGCAGGTCCTAGTTTCTACCTTCTTAACAGCACTATCAACAAGGCAGGTCCTACAGGCCCTAGTTTCTACCTTCTTAACAGCACTGTCAACAAGGCAGGTCCTACAGGCCCTAGTTTCTACCTTCTTAACAGCACTGTCAACAAGGCATGTCCTACAGGCCCTAGTTTCTACCTTCTTAACAGCACTGTCAACAAGGCAGGTCCTACAGGCCCTAGTTTCTACCTTCTTAACAGCACTGTCAACAAGGCAGGTCCTACAGGCCCTAGTTTCTACCTTCTTAACAGCACTGTCAACAAGGCAGGTCCTACAAGCCCTAGTTTCTACCTTCTTAACAGCACTGTCAACAAGGCAGGTCCTACAAGCCCTAGTTTCTACCTTCTTAACAGCACTGTCAACAAGGCAGGTCCTACAAGCCCTAGTTTCTACCTTCTTAACAGCACTGTCAACAAGGCAGGTCCTACAGGCCCTAGTTTCTACCTTCTTAACAGCACTGTCAACAAGGCAGGTCCTACAAGCCCTAGTTTCTACCTTCTTAACAGCACTGTCAACAAGGCAGGTCCTACAGGCCCTAGTTTCTACCTTCTTAACAGCACTATCAACAAGGCAGGTCCTACAAGCCCTAGTTTCTACCTTCTTAACAGCACTATCAACAAGGCAGGTCCTACAAGCCCTAGTTTCTACCTTCTTAACAGCACTGTCAACAAGGCAGGTCCTACAAGCCCTAGTTTCTACCTTCTTAACAGCACCATCAACAAGGCAGGTCCTACAGGCCCTAGTTTCTACCTTCTTAACAGCACTGTCAACAAGGCAGGTCCTACAAGCCCTAGTTTCTACCTTCTTAACAGCACTATCAACAAGGCAGGTCCTACAGGCCCTAGTTTCTACCTTCTTAACAGCACTATCAACAGGGAAGGTCCTACAGGCCCTATTTTCTACCTTCTTAACAGCACTATCAACAAGGCAGGTCCTACAGGCCCTAGTTTCTACCTTCTTAACAGCACTGTCAACAAGGCAGGTCCTACAAGCCCTATTTTCTACCTTCTTAACAGCACTGTCTAACAGCACTATCAACAAGGCAGGTCCTAAAGGCCCTCGTTTCTACCTTCTTAACAGCACTATCAACAAGGCAGGTCCTACAAGCCCTAGTTTCTACCTTCTTAACAGCACTGTCAACAAGGCAGGTCCTACAGGCCCTAGTTTCTACCTTCTTAACAGCACTATCAACAAGGCAGGTCCTACAAGCCCTAGTTTCTACCTTCTTAACAGCACTGTCAACAAGGCAGGTCCTACAAGCCCTAGTTTCTACCTTCTTAACAGCACTGTCAACAAGGCAGGTCCTACAGGCCCTAGTTTCTACCTTCTTAACAGCACTATCAACAAGGCAGGTCCTACAAGCCCTAGTTTCTACCTTCTTAACAGCACTATCAACAAGGCAGGTCCTACAAGCCCTAGTTTCTACCTTCTTAACAGCACTATCAACAAGGCAGGTCCTACAGGCCCTAGTTTCTACCTTCTTAACAGCACTGTCAACAAGGCAGGTCCTACAGGCCCTAGTTTCTACCTTCTTAACAGCACTATCAACAAGGCAGGTCCTACAGGCCCTAGTTTCTACCTTCTTAACAGCACTATCAACAAGGCAGGTCCTACAGGCCCTAGTTTCTACCTTCTTAACAGCACTATCAACAAGGCAGGTCCCACAGGCCCTAGTTTCTACCTTCTTAACAGCACTATCAACAAGGCAGGTCCTACAAGCCCTAGTTTCTACCTTCTTAACAGCACTATCAACAAGGCAGGTCCTACAAGCCCTAGTTTCTACCTTCTTAACAGCACTATCAACAAGGCAGGTCCTACAAGCCCTAGTTTCTACCTTCTTAACAGCACTGTCAACAAGGCAGGTCCTACAGGCCCTAGTTTCTACCTTCTTAACAGCACTATCAACAAGGCAGGTCCTACAGGCCCTAGTTTCTACCTTCTTAACAGCACTATCAACAAGGCAGGTCCTACAAGCCCTAGTTTCTACCTTCTTAACAGCACTGTCAACAAGGCAGGTCCTACAGGCCCTAGTTTCTACCTTCTTAACAGCACTATCAACAAGGCAGGTCCTACAAGCCCTAGTTTCTACCTTCTTAACAGCACTATCAACAAGGCAGGTCCTACAAGCCCTAGTTTCTACCTTCTTAACAGCACTATCAACAAGGCAGGTCCTACAGGCCCTAGTTTCTACCTTCTTAACAGCACTGTCAACATGGCAGGTCCTACAAGCCCTAGTTTCTACCTTCTTAACAGCACTATCAACAAGGCAGGTACTACAAGCCCTAGTTTCTACCTTCTTAACAGCACTATCAACAAGGCAGGTCCTACAAGCCCTAGTTTCTACCTTCTTAACAGCACTATCAACAAGGCAGGTCCTACAGGCCCTAGTTTCTACCTTCTTAACAGCACTTCAACAGGGAAGGTCCTACAGGCCCTATTTTCTACCTTCTTAACAGCACTGTCAACAAGGCAGGTCCTACAGGCCCTAGTTTCTACCTTCTTAACAGCACTGTCAACAAGGCAGGTCCTACAAGCCCTAGTTTCTACCTTCTTAACAGCACTGTCAACAAGGCAGGTCCTACAGGCCCTAGTTTCTACCTTCTTAACAGCACTATCAACAAGGCAGGTCCTACAAGCCCTAGTTTCTACCTTCTTAACAGCACTATCAACAAGGCAGGTCCTACAAGCCCTAGTTTCTACCTTCTTAACAGCACTATCAACAAGGCAGGTCCTACAAGCCCTAGTTTCTACCTTCTTAACAGCACTGTCAACAAGGCAGGTCCTACAGGCCCTAGTTTCTACCTTCTTAACAGCACTATCAACAAGGCAGGTCCTACAAGCCCTAGTTTCTACCTTCTTAACAGCACTATCAACAAGGCAGGTCCTACAAGCCCTAGTTTCTACCTTCTTAACAGCACTGTCAACAAGGCAGGTCCTACAGGCCCTAGTTTCTACCTTCTTAACAGCACTATCAACAAGGCAGGTCCTACAAGCCCTAGTTTCCCTTCTTAACAGCACTATCAACAAGCCCTAGTTTCTACCTTCTTAACAGCACTATCAACAAGGCAGGTCCTACAGGCCCTAGTTTCTACCTTCTTAACAGCACTGTCAACAAGGCAGGTCCTACAGGCCCTAGTTTCTACCTTCTTAACAGCACTATCAACAAGGCAGGTCCTACAGGCCCTAGTTTCTACCTTCTTAACAGCACTATCAACAAGGCAGGTCCTACAGGCCCTAGTTTCTACCTTCTTAACAGCACTATCAACAAGGCAGGTCCTACAGGCCCTAGTTTCTACCTTCTTAACAGCACTATCAACAAGGCAGGTCCTACAAGCCCTAGTTTCTACCTTCTTAACAGCACTATCAACAAGGCAGGTCCTACAGGCCCTAGTTTCTACCTTCTTAACAGCACTATCAACAAGGCAGGTCCTACAAGCCCTAGTTTCTACCTTCTTAACAGCACTATCAACAAGGCAGGTCCTACAGGCCCTCACCTTCTTAACAGCACTACAAGGCAGGTCCTACAGGCCCTAGTTTCTACCTTCTTAACAGCACTATCAACAAGGCAGGTCCTACAAGCCCTAGTTTCTACCTTCTTAACAGCACTGTCAACAAGGCAGGTCCTACAGGCCCTAGTTTCTACCTTCTTAACAGCACTATCAACAAGGCAGGTACTACAAGCCCTAGTTTCTACCTTCTTAACAGCACTATCAACAAGGCAGGTCCTACACCTTTTCTACCTAACAGCACTATCAACAAGGCAGGTCCTACAGGCCCTAGTTTCTACCTTCTTAACAGCACTGTCAACATGGCAGGTCCTAGGTCCCTTCTTAACAGCACTATCAACAAGGCAGGTACTACAAGCCCTAGTTTCTACCTTCTTAACAGCACTATCAACAAGGCAGGTCCTACAGCCCTAGTTTCTACCTTCTTAACAGCACTATCAACAAGGCAGGTCCTACAGGCCCTAGTTTCTACCTTCTTAACAGCACTGTCAACATGGCAGGTCCTAAGTTTCAACTATCAACAAGGCAGGTCCTACAGGCCCTAGTTTCTACCTTCTTAACAGCACTATCAACAAGGCAGGTCCTACAGGCCCTAGTTTCTACCTTCTTAACAGCACTATCAACAAGGCAGGTCCCACAGGCCCTAGTTTCTACCTTCTTAACAGCACTATCAACAAGGCAGGTCCTACAAGCCCTAGTTTCTACCTTCTTAACAGCACTTCAACAAGGCAGGTCCTACAAGCCCTTTTCTACCTAACAGCACTATCAACAAGGCAGGTCCTACAGGTTTCTACCTTCTTAACAGCACTGTCAACAAGGCAGGTCCTCTACTACCTTCTTAACAGCACTATCAACAAGGCAGGTCCTACAGGCCCTAGTTTCTACCTTCTTAACAGCACTATCAACAAGGCAGGTCCTACAAGCCCTAGTTTCTACCTTCTTAACAGCACTATCAACAAGGCAGGTCCTACAAGCCCTAGTTTCAAACAGCACTATCAACAAGGCAGGTCCTACAGGCCCTAGTTTCTACCTTCTTAACAGCACCGTCAACAAGGCAGGTCCTACAGGCCCTAGTTTCTACCTTCTTAACAGCACCATCAACAAGGCAGGTCCTACAGGCCCTAGTTTCTACCTTCTTAACAGCACCATCAACAAGGCAGGTCCTACAGGCCCTAGTTTCTACCTTCTTAACAGCACTGTCAACAAGGCAGGTCCTACAAGCCCTAGTTTCTACCTTCTTAACAGCACTGTCAACAAGGCAGGTCCTACGGGCCCTAGTTTCTACCTTCTTAACAGCACCATCAACAAGGCAGGTCCTACAGGCCCTAGTTTCTACCTTCTTAACAGCACTGTCAACAGGGCAGGTCCTACAGGCCCTAGTTTCTACCTTCTTAACAGCACTATCAACAAGGCAGGTCCTACAGGCCCTAGTTTTGTTGCACCTGGACTACTGTTCAGTCGTGTGGTCAGGTGCCCAAAAGAGACACTTAGGAAAATTACAATTGTCTCAGAACAGGGCAGCACGGCTGGCCCTTAAATGTACACAGAGAGCTAGCATTAATAATGTGCATGTCAATCTCTCATGGCTCAAAGTAGAGGAGAGTTTGACTTCATTACTACTTTCTTTTGTAAGAAGTGTTGACAAGCTGAATGCACCGAGGTGTCTGTTTAAACTACTAGCACACAGCTTGGACACCCATGCATACCCCACAAGACAAGCCACCAGAGGTCTCTTCACAATCCCCAAGTCCAGAACAGACCATGGGAGGAGCACAGTACTACATAGAGCCATGATTACATGGAACTCTATTCCACATCAGGATACTGATTTATGCATTAGAATCAGATTGAAAAAAGCAGCTAGTGGGGATCCCTAATAAATACAAATACAAAATTACCACTTAGTCTGGCTAACCTTTTTAGCTAACATTCCACTCCTGTCATTTAAATGAGGGGATCCCCACTAGCTGCTTTTTTCAATGGCAAGGAGTGGAATGTTAGCCAGGTTAACTACTACCCTCTGGTGGATAAAAGTAGCATTGCAGTAGGTGGTTACAGAGAGGCAAATGCATGACGTTAGCAAAGGATTTGACAGATTCCATGTTCAAGAGTAAAACTTAATCTTATTCAAAACATTTGGAATGCAAGGTCAAATAAGAGTAATATAGATCTCACAACTAGGACTTGCCATGTTGAATGAATCAAAACGAAAGCAGAGCCGTATTGGTCCAGACTAATGTTCAAAGAGCTGTACTCGATCTGGGAAACGTGATAGCAAGAGTTTTACAATAAATGTGGATACCTTTACTTCCATTGTATCAAACAAGTAACACCCACCATTCCTGCTTTACAGAAATGTTTACACATGAGCCCTGACAGGAACTACCCAATAGACATTGCAGCAGTGGTATTTAACCCTCGTGTGGTGTTCGGGTCTGTGGGACCCACTTTCAATGTTTACTAAAAGAAAAATGATACAATGAATGAGACTCATTGGCCTTGGCTCATTTTCTGTGAATAACATGTAAAATAACACATTTTCATTGAGTGTACACTGTGCACCTCCCTACACATTTATATTACATATGTGGTATTCGGGTCCACTGGACCCGAGGGTAATAAAAGTGTGGAAAAGTGTGTCTGTAGGTGAAAACAAGTCAAAATTAAACAAAAAGGTTTGCTACATGCCTTCACTCTGTCTTCCTCCTCCCTGGGCCTGTTGTTTCAACATAAGACCAAGAACCTGTCTGTCTCCCTGCCTGTCTGCCTGTATCCCACTTTTCTCGCACTCCTTACCCTTTGTAGTGTGTGAAACTACACAATGTCTTGCAGGAACCTGCACAATGTTACTACAATACATTATTTCAATACATTATTTGGATACATTGTAAAAAATTCACTATTTTCCCACAACCTTCCCCAGCCAGGTGCAAATTGGGGGAGGGACACAACTAATAAATAGCTTTGCATGTGTGGCTCCTCACCACAATCAGTCAGTATGGCAAAAATAATATCTACTCTTGCAGAGAGAGAAGCTAGTGTGGAAGAAGCATCTTCCACTTTGGAGGTGAAGAATTTTCCAAAAAGAGTCTGACAGTGAGTTGGAAGAAGAGGATGAGATTGACCCTCAGACAGACCCAGGACCAGTCCATCAGCAGCCCTGCACCCAACATTACTGTTGATGAGCAGCTTATGCCATTTATGGGTTGCTGCCCCTTCAGGCAGTACATACTGTCTAAACCCACAAAATATGAAATCAAGAACTGGGCTGCCTGTGATGCTAGTTCATCATATGCGTGGAACTTGCAAGTGTATACGGGGAAGCCAGATGGAGGAGCCCCTGAGAAGAACCAAGGGATACGGGTTATTCTGGACGTGACACAGGGACTCCGTGGTCACATCACCTGCAATAACCTTTTCACTTCACATAAGCTGGGACAGAAGCTCAAGAGGAAGCTGACGATGGTAGGAACAGTACAAAAAAGCAAACCAGAACTCTCATCTCAGCTGATGAATACACGGAACAGGCCTATCGATTCCTCTATGTTGGTGTTCATGCCTGACACGTCCCTAGTGTCCTACGTGCCAAAGAAAGGCTAAAATGTGGTACTCATGAGTACGCTGCATAGGGATGGGAGAATCTGTGGCCAGGAGCATCAAAAAACAGAAATCATAATGGATTACAATTCCACAAAAGGAGGGGTGGACAATTTAGACAAGCTGGTGACTGGCTACAGCTGCAAAAGCAGAACCCTATGCTGGCCACTTGTGATATTCAACATCTTGGCATACGACACGTTTGTCATCTGGATGGCATTGAACCCAGATTGGAACAGAGGGAAGCTCGAGGGGGCTCTTTTTCAAGGGGCTGGGCAAGGCATTGGTAAGACCTCAAATCCAGAGGAAGCAACATATCCCAAGGTCCCCAGCTTCTGCAGCCATCGTGAGGATGCTGGTGCCCCATCCGCCCAACCCACAGAAGTAACAACTCCAATACCGGAAGTATGTGCTTGTGTCTGACTCTCCTACCTTGGCCTGCTGTAACTACGTGAGTTCAGGAATGTTACTAACATCTAAGTGTTTTCAGATTGGAGCCGGTAGCAACGAGAAGCGCTGCAGTGTGTGTGGACCCAAAGACAGAAAGACACAGGACACATGCATCAAGTGAAAGAAATAGGATTTGTTCAATTCTGTCCCTGGTGTGTAGACCAGCCTTAATGCATGTTCAATTCTGTCCCTGGTGTGTAGACCAGCCTTAATGCATTTTCAATTCTGTCCCTGGTGTGTAGACCAGCCTTAATGCATTTTCAATTCTGTCCCTGGTGTGTAGACCAGCCTTAATGCATGTTCAATTCTGTCCCTGGTGTGTAGACCAGCCTTAATGCATTTTCAATTCTGTCCCTGACCAGCCTTAATGCATTTTCAATTCTGTCCCTGGTGTGTAGACCAGCCTTAATGCATTTTCATTTTCAATTCTGCCTTAATGCATTTTCAATTCTGTCCCTGGTGTGTAGACCAGCCTTAATGCATTTTCAATTCTGTCCCTGGTGTGTAGACCAGCCTTAATGCATTTTCAATTCTGTCCCTGGTGTGTAGACCAGCCTTAATGCATTTTCAATTCTGTCCCTGGTGTGTAGACCAGCCTTAATGCATTTTCAATTCTGTCCCTGGTGTGTAGACCAGCCTTAATGCATTTTCAATTCTGTCCCTCGTGTGTAGACCAGCCTTAATGCATTTTCAATAGGGCTATTTAATAGTTCCATAAAATACTATGTAAAATGTGTCCTTCCAATTTGTTCAGTTCAAAGCAATAAACACATGAAGAACAAATATAAGATGAAATTAGGTTAAGATAAACATGATTTATTCCACCCATGTCTTACTTATAGATTAGTTTACAAAAACAAGTGCTATTGATATGTGATCTAGCAGATGTGAATGGCTAATATTAACCATGTAAGGGATTGTCCATTTTGCTGTAATTGATAAGTCAACATTAAGTAATTTTACATAAATTGTTATGCTGTATTGTTATAAAAACCCAATGTTGGTCCAGACCTGCTAACATTGGGTGAATAATAAAATGACCACACCAGGGTACAAAGCCATATTTATTTAAATCAATTTTGAAATGCGCCATGTTTGACTGAATGTGCTGCATTTTTCTTGAGGTGCAAGAATGACAATTCATGTCCTGTTAAATCAATATATTTTGAGACCACCCGGTTTTAATTCTGACAAGATGAAAGTGAAATTCATGAACGAAGTTAAGATACTAAAACTACCCTAAATACAGTATATTAAAACCCCCAGTGGGTGAAACATCACTGCAACAGAACAGAATGCAGGGATTCTCCTTTATCTCTCACATTATCATTTATACCCTTCCAAGTAGGAAATCTGCTGGACCTGCACACCCTACCATAAAGTCACATTTTACCACAGCTCTCCAGGGTTGTAAAATTTTATTTATTCTTTGGAGAAATCTGTACATGGAGGTTCTGGCCTTCAGTAGCTCACATATAATATTAGGACAACGGGGGCCAAGACAGGTAGCAAAGCACACTGAAGGACCAGGAGCAGTTTCACACATTATTCAAAGCTGGAGAGGAAAGTCAACACAATCTCCTTCAGTTTGGCATCAGCTGTAGGTGAGATCATGCCATCAGTCCTGGAAAGAAACAAGGGTGTCCCATCAGTTCAGATGAAGTGTATATCAACACATGTTACCATTTTAACACTAACCACTGTTGACTTATAACTCAGATCATTGTGGTAGTTGCATGTGTTACCTGATTGTGGTGAGCAGGTCCTGGTGTTGGCTGAGGACGTGCCCAAGGAAGGCCTTCTCAAACCTGGTGATCTTGGAAGGGTCCATCTTGTCCAAGTGACCTCTGACACCGGCGTAGATGACAGTCACCTGCTCCTCAATGGCCATTGGGCCTATGGGAGGGAAAGAAATAAATTTAAATAAAAATTGTGGGCCTTGCGGACAACAAAAATATCAAACTTTTAGCATACTGGTGGCGACACTCACAGTACTGTCCCTGCTTAAGCAGCTCGGTGAGACGGACGCCCCTGTTGAGCAGCTGCTGGGTGGCAGCGTCCAGGTCGGAGCCGAACTGGGCGAAAGCAGCGACCTCACGGTACTGGGCCAGCTCCAGCTTCATGGTACCAGCCACCTACACAGAAAGGACCAATTACATCATGGATTTAGGAGACCGATTCAAGTGAAAAAAATATATACTGTGGGCCAACTGATGAACTGCAACGAAGTTGATCCGCATTTATCCAAAGACAGTCTCCTTCAGAACCACAGTTCGTACCTGCTTCATGGCCTTGGTCTGGGCAGCTGATCCAACTCTGGACACAGACAGACCCACGTTGATGGCTGGGCGGATACCTTTGTAGAACAACTCAGTCTCCAAGAAGATCTGCCAGGGAGAGAGCACATCTTGTTTAGGGATTACATTAATCTTTGACATATTGACTGGAAATTACATCCATCCACATCACACCCACCTGTCCATCAGTGATTGAGATGACGTTGGTGGGGATGTAAGCAGACACGTCTCCGGCCTGGGTCTCAATGACAGGCAGAGCGGTCAGGGAGCCGCCGCCAAAGTTGTCGTGCATCTTGGCGGCCCTCTCAAGCAGACGGGAGTGCAGGTAGAACACATCACCAGGGTAGGCCTCACGACCGGGGGGACGACGCAGCAGCAGGGACATCTGACGGTAGGCTACAGCCTGGAGAGTAGGGAGGGGAGAAAATACAGCTGTTCAACATGGATGAAGTCACTGTGCGAGCCCAGCTCATTATTTTTTCCCTCCATGAAGTAGCATCACACTCAAGACTCCACTCAGCCCCATCTTCCCCTTCTCACCTGCTTGGATAAATCATCATAGATGATGAGGCCATGCTTGCCGTTGTCCCTGAAGAACTCTCCCATGGAGCAGCCTGAGTAGGGGGCCAAGTACTGCAGGGGAGCAGCATCAGAGGCTGTAGCAGAAACCACAATGGTGTACTTCATAGCATCAGCATCAGTCAACCTCTTCACCAGCTGCGCCACAGTGGATCTCTTCTGGCCGATGGCAACGTAGATACAGTACAGCTTCTTCTTCTCATCTTTGCCTTCGTTGAAACGTCGCTGGTTGATTATGGTGTCAATGGCAATAGCGGTTTTGCTGTTTTATTGGAAAAGGAATTTGTATTAGATTACTTTGCTGGTATACTTGTGCTCTGGAGCGTCTGGGGAATCAAATCTGAAGAGATGCAGCAGTAGAATGGAAACACTCATATCATAGCTAATAATTACTGCAATTATGAAGGCATGGTTTCTAAGTAGAATGAAAGGCAGTAGCAATTGGTTGAAATTAGAAGTCAACGGATTAATTAGGGCCCATTTCAAGTTCACATAACCTGTTTTTGGATGCCGATTATGGCCGATTATATTGCATTCCACAAGGAAACTGCGTGGCAGGCTGACCACCCGTTACTCGAGTGCAACACGGAGTCAAGGGAAGCTGCTAGCTAGCATTAAACTTAGAAGGAAAAAAAATCTTCACAATCACTAGTTAACCTAGTAATATAGTCAACAATGTGTAGTTAACTAGCTTATCCTGCATGGCATATAATCAATGCGGTGCCTGATAATTTATCATCGAATCACAGCCTACTTCGCCAAACGAGGGAAGATTTAACAAAAGCACATTCGCAAAAAAAGCACAATCGTTGCACGAAGGTACCTGACCACAAACATCAATGCTTTCCATAAAATCAATACACAGAAGTATATTTTTCAAATCTGCATATTTATTTAAGAAATTCATGTTAGTAGGCTATATTAACTTGGGAAATTATGTCACTTCTCTTTCTTTCATTGCAAGCAGAGTCAAGGTATATGCAACAGTTTGGGCAGCCTGGCTCATTGCGAAAGAATTTGCCATAATTATGAATAACATTGACGGTTGTGCAACGTAACTATATTTAGACTTAGGGTTGCCGCCCGTTCGATTAAATACGGAACGGTTCCGTATTTCACTGAAAGAATAAACATTTTGTTTTCGAAATGAGTTCCCGAATTTGACCATATTAATGACCAACGGCTCGCATTTCTATGTTTATTATAATTGGGTCTATGATTTGACAGAGCAGTCCGTTTAAGCAGTGGTAGGCAGCAGCAGGCTCGTAAGCGTTTACTTTCCTGCGTTTACCAGCAGCTCTTAGCAATGCTTGCTTCACAGCGCTGTTTTTGACTTGAATTGACTTTAAGCGTATAAAATCCTGAGATTAGGCTGGCAATACTAAAAGTGCCTATTAGAACATCCAGTAGTCAAAGGTATATGAAATACAAATGGTATAGAGAAATAGTTGACACGTCATAATTCCTATAATAACTATAACCTAAAACTTATCTGGGAATATTGAACCACCAGCTTTCATATTCTGAGCAAGGAACTTACCCAACGTTAGCTTTTTTACATGGCACATATTGCACTTTTACTTTCTTCTCCAACAGTGTGATTTTACATTTAAACCCGTTTCATTATTTATTTGAGACTAAATATATTGTATTTATATATATTATTATAAAATAAGTGTCATTGAGTATGGTTGTAATTGTCATTATTACACACTAAAAATCTGCCAAATAATCGCTATCGGCTTTTTTGGGTCCTCCAATAATCGGTATCGCTGTTAAAATCATAATCGTTTGACCTCTAGTTGAAATAGTCTTCTACCCTCCTGGATAAAGCTAATTAAATTAGCATGGTAGAATATTAACACAACTGTTTATTTATTATACATTAATCTTCCATATTCTCAATTAGAGGTCGACTGATTGTCATTTTTCAACACCGATACCGATTATTGGAGGACCAAAATTAGCCAGTAACAATTAACCAGACGATTTTTATATATTTGTAATAATGACAATCACAACTGAATGAAGACTTAATATAATAAATAAATAAAAGATCTATTTAGTCTCAAATAATGAAGCATGTTCAATTTGGTTTAAATAATGCACAAACAGTGTTGGGGAAGAAAGTAAAAGTTTAAGTTCCTTGCTGAGAACATGAGAACATATGAAAGCTGGTGGTTCCTTTTAACATGAGTCTTCAATATTCCCAGTTAAGAAGTTTTAGGTTGTAGTTATTATAGGACCATTTCTCTCTATACCATTTGTAGGCCTTTCTAAATCAACCTGGCCGGGGTATCCTGGAAGGACATTAACCTCATCCCGTCAGTAGAGGATGTCTGGTTATTATTTTTAAATGCCTCTCTCACCATCTTAAATAAGCATGCCCCATTCAAGAAATGTAGAACCAGGAACAGGTATAGCCCCTGATTCTCTCCAGACCTGACTGCCCTTAACCAACACAAAAACATCCTATGGCGTTCTGCATTAGCAGCACTTGAAGAGAGATCCAAAACAAATGTGTGTCAGTTATGTGTTCATGAGTGAGGCCATATCATTGATTTAAAGCTGACATAGCATAGGCTGGACACAGCCAGAGTGTCTCAAGTGTTATAGGCAGTAGCCTATAACAAAAGCCTGCACACACACACACACACACCCCCCATGATATGCAACTTTTCAGGGAAGCTAGAAACCAACACACACAGGAAGTTAGAAAAGCCAAAGCAAGCAAAAATTTGCTTCCTGCAACACTAACTCAAAAAAGTTCTGGGACACTAAAGTCCTTGGAGAATAAGAACACCGCCCAGCTGCCCACTGCACTGAGGATAAGAAACACTGTCACTACCGAAAAATCCACTATAATTGAGAAGTTCAATAAGCATTTTTCTACAGCTGGCCATGCCTTCCACCTGGCTACCCCTACCCCGGTCAACAGCACTGCACCCCCCCACAGCAACTCGCCCAAGCCTTCCCCATTTCTCCTTCTCCCTAATCCAGTCAGCTGATGTTCTGAAAGGGCTACAAAATCTGGACCCCTACAAAATTAGCTGGGCTAAACAATCTGGACACTTTCTAAAAATTCAGCCGAAAATGTTGCACCCCCTATTTACTAGCCTGTTCAACCTCCATTTCGTGTTGTCTGAGATTCCCAAAGATTGGAAAGCAGCTGCGGTCATCCCCCTCTTCAAAGGGGGGGACATTCTTGACCCAAACTGCTACAGACCTACAGTGGGGCAAAAAAGTATTTAGTCAGCCACCAATTGTGCAAGTTCTCCCACTTAAAGATTGAGAGGCATGTAATTTATCATATGTACACTTCAACTATGACGGACAAAATGAGAAAAATCCAGAAAATCGCATTGTAGGATTTTTAATGAATTTATTTGCAAATTATAGTGGAAAATAAGTATTTGGTCACCTACAAACAAGCAAGATTTCTGGCTCTCACAGACCTGTGACTTCTTTAAGAGGCTCATCTGTCCTCCACTTGTTACCTGTATTAAGGGAGGACAGAGGAGGCAAGGAAATGACTGAGTGAGGAAAGAGCTGGAGATCACAAGGAAACCTACATCAAAGCAGATGCTCACAGTGATGAACCCCACTGGGACACAAAATACCCCTGGATTCAAGATCCAAGTTTCCTTCCTGGCAACAGGAGTGGGGTGGAAGCCACCTTCTTGAGAACAGAAAAGCAACTCAAAAGAGCCAGAATGGAGAATAGCATACACAGCTCAAGTCCATGAAATGGTGGAGACAAGAGCAGTGAAGAAACTCAGAGCTCATTGCCAGCTGGAAGGGGCCAGTATGGTATGTCAGCCACTTGGTGGCGCCAAACCAGCACTCTCTCACAACACCTGTGCGACTGGTATGGAACAGCAGCCAGAAGTTTAGAGGGGTCAGCATGAATGACCTTCTGCTGAAAGGGCCTGATTTCCTCAATCCCATCCGAGCAGTACTACTCAGGTTCAGGAGAGAAGTCCATGCTACCCTCGGCAACATTAAGAAAATGTACAATTGTGTGGTTGGAAGACCTGGAGATGTACCTCCACAGATTTCTCTGGAGAGACACTGAGGAGGAAGAGATTGAAGAGTATGCGATCCCCAGAGACAACATTGGCGATTGACCAGCAGGGTGCATTGCGCAATTGGCTATGAGAGAGACAGCCAAACTGCCCATGTTTGCTCACCTGGAGGAGGAACGTAGGATCCTTGAAGAGGATACCTATGTCGATGACATCCTGACTTCCCATAATGACTTGCAAAAGCTGGACCAGAACACCAAAAGGGTTGAAGAGATCCTGAAGGCAGGCGGCTTCTTCCTCAAGCCCTGGGTCCGGTTATATCAAAGTGGGAGGCAGGAGATCGCACCAGGAGAACAAGGAGTGCAGTCAAGCACAGCACTCATTCTCCCAAACCAAATGAGGGAAGGAGACAATAAAGCCCTTGGAGTTGGATACCTTGTACCTCATGACTTCAATCAATTTCTCAAAGAGGAAAAAGAAAATGAGTCGGCCAAAATCTCCTTGATGAAGAGGTGAGGGAAAACTCCAAACCCACTGACGAAAAAAAGAACTGCTGAGCCAGGTAGCTAGCCTGTATGACCCAATAGGCCTCGTCACACCTGCCAAACAAAAGGGTGCCATTCTTGTCAGAAAGGCGTTTCTGGAAGCTGGAGGCAGAACTCTGACCTGAGACACTTGGGACAAACCTTTTGTCAGAAAATTTGAGGGAAGAAGCCATCCAATTCTTTGAGGAATACACACATCTTGGCCAAATCACCTTTCACAGAAGCCTCACACCAGTCAACTGGATTGGAAAATCTTGGGGAATAACTTTCTCTGATGGAAGTGACAAGAGCTATGGAGTCGTAGTGTACTTAAGATGGGAGACCTAGCAAGACATCAAAGTCAGACTGGTTGAATCCAAAACAAAGCTCACACCATTGGACCAAAAGGGAGAACCAGTCAAATCTGAAATCTGCTGTGCTGACTATGCAGCACGACTTCGAAAGTACGTTGAAAAGCAGAGTCGAATAGAAATTGAACGTTGGCTCCATCTACTGGACAGTCAATGTGTTGGGAGCAATCCAGAGAGACAGCTATGGATATGAAACTTTCTTTGCGAATAGAGTTGGAGAGATCCAGAAATCCACATCCGTAGAAGACTGGTGGTGGATCCCAGGAGGCCTGAAAAGTGCTGACATCATAACAAGAGGGGCAGCCCCAGAAGACCTCCAGGAAGATTCCATGTGGCAGGATTGACCAGCATTCCTGAGGCAACCTGTGAAAGAGTGGCCACATAAGTCGGCCAAAGAAATCGCTGCGTATGCCAAGGAAGGCATAAACAAACTTCGAAGGAAAGCTTCCTCGGCAGCACTGACCAGAGCGCAGGTCAAGAGAAACCAGAGTGATGCACAGCAAAATAACCCAGATGAACCCAAGACTCGGATCCGAAGATCACCAGCCGGCTCTGCGGTAACGAAACTGATTGACATCAGGAAATTCAGCAGTCTGACCAGGCTGATCCGAGTCATTGCCTGGGTTTGGAGAGCCACAACAAGATGGAAAAATGGTGACCAAGAATTCAGCCTCAGATAAACCGAAGTGGGAGGACACTCTTTCAACAAACTGGAGGTCCAGAGCCAAACAAGCTTCCATCCAAGCGGATAACACCAGCAAGACCATTTGAGTACACAACAGTGGACTTATTTGGACTGTATGAAGTCAAGGACGAGGTGAAAAAGAAAACCAAGCTCAAGGTGTGGGGTATTATCTTATGTTGCATGGTATCCAGAGCTATACACACAGATGTTGTCAGTGACCAGTCGACTGAAGGCTTCCTACTGGCTTACCAAGGATTCACGGCACTTAGAGGGCACCCAAAGAAATTGTGGTCAGATCCTGGAAATAACTTTGTGGGTGCCAGACGTGCCCTCAAAGAACTCTACCTCTTCTTGGATCAACTAAGTAAATCTGAGCTTGAAAATGAAGCTTCCAAGCATGGGACAGGATGGAGCTGGAAAATCCACCCAGCAGACTCCCCTCACAGGAATGGAGCTGCAGAAGCAGCTGTTCGTACTGTGAAGCAGGCTTTGCACAACCTGGGAGGAGAAGGACTCTTCACATGGAGTGAGTTTCAAACATTTCTCTACACAGCTGCTAACCTTGCCAATGAGAGGCCCATAGATGCAAGAACTCAAAGCCGGGAGGACTGCATAGAATACATCAGCCCAAATTCCCTTCTGCTTGGACGGATTGGACCCAGAGGCGATCTTGGATGCTTTGATTTTGAAAGCTACCCATACAAAAGATAGAGCTATCCAAACAGAAGTTCACCGGTCCTGGAGGAAGTGGAGTCAGTTAGCTGGGCCCAATCTATTCGTGAGTAGTAAATGGCACACAACACATAGGAATGTGGCTGTTAGAGATGTTAGCTGGCTGGCTGACCAAAATGCCTGGAGGGGTCACTACAAACTAGCCAGAGTCATCAGTGTCAACATTGACAAGAAGGGCATCGTCAGAGATGTGCATGTCAGAACTTTTCCCAGCTACCCAGTCCCAACTGTGAAGCCTGCTCAAGAGAAGTCAGACTGCTCTTTCAAATCAAACACTTAATTATAATAAACTTACAAATACAAGCCATAGGTCATTAATATGGTCAAATCCGGAAATTATAATTTCGAAAACAAAATGTTTATTCTTTCAGTGAAATACAGAACCGTTCAGTATTTTATTAAACAGGTGGCATCCATAAGACTAAATATTGCTGTTACATTGCAAAACCTTCACTGTTATGTCATAATTATGTGAAATGATGGAAAATTTGGTTCTTTGTTAGGAAAAATGTCTTCACAGTTTGTCAGGCAGCCCAAACGGCTGCATAGACCTTGACTCTGCATGCAATGAACGCAAGAGAAGTGACAATTTCCTGCTAACATGAATTTCATTTAACTAAATGTGCAGGTTTAAAAAAATATATATACTTGTGTATTGATTTTAAGAAAGGCATTGATGTTTATAGTTTGATACATTGGTGCAAAAACAGTACATTGTACACGCATGCGCTTGTTAAATCACCCATTTGGCGAAGTAGATTGTGATTCAATGATAAATGAACAGGCACCACATTGATTATATGCAACGCAGGACAAGATAATTAAACTAGTAATATCAACCATGTGTATTTAACTAGTTATTATGTTAAGATTGTTTTTTTTATAAGCTAAGTTTAATGCTAGCTAGCAACTTACCTTGGCTCCTTGCTGCACTCGTAACAGGTGGCCAAGCCTGCCACGCAGTCTCCTCGTGGAGTGCAATGTAATCGGCATCCAAAAATGAAGATTGCCGATTGTTATGAAAACTTAAAATCGTCCCTAATTTATCGGCCATGCAGATGAATCAGACGACCTCTATGCTCAATCCCCAGTTAGCCCTACTAAAGGAATAGAGGTATTTTCTAAGATGGCATCTGGCCATCTGTGTTTACCCAGTCTGCCGGTCACCGATGATCAGCTCACGCTGGCCACGCCCAATGGGCACCAGGCTGTCCACGGCCTTGATGCCAGTCTGCATCGGTTCCTTCACAGAGATACGGGGGATGATACCAGGGGCCTTCAGACCCACACGCCTACGGATGCTAGACCCAAGAGGACCCTGAGGGACAGAGTAGGGTTAATGCCATTCTGATCAGACCCAATATGCCCAGGCTGTAGTTAACCTCTAAACCTCTAATCACAACCCAAGGACTCGGTCTAGATCCGAAAGGATCAGATAGAAGATCCTGTTTCTTATGTGGTCTTCAAGGTGTTTTAGTATAAAATACATTTCTATTTCACATTAATTCTCAATGTACAAAAGTCCTATTCTAATAATAACTAGAAATTAACTACACTATTTTTTATTTATTTTTTATCTGCCCTCACCTTTCCATCGATGGCATTGCCCAATGCATCCACCACGCGACCCAGCAACTCTTCACCAACTGGCACATCCACAATGGCACCAGTCCTCTTCACGATGTCACCCTCTTTGATCAGCTTGTCATTACCGAACACCACAACGCCAACATTGTCAGGCTCCAAGTTCAGAGACATACCCTAGAAAAGAGGATAAAAGACAATGGTAAAATTATGAAGACGACAATGGTTAGATTGAACAGAAGCTCTCTCAATGAAACATGGTTCCGTTAAATTCATAAACTGTCTAGATCAGCACCTTGAGCCCAGAGGAGAACTCCACCATCTCCTCAGCCTGAACATTCCTGAGACCGTACACTCTGGCAATACCATCACCGATGGAGAGCACACGGCCAGTCTCCTCCAGATCAGCACTTGTGTCAGCCCCCAGGATCTTCTCCTCCAAGATTGAGGACACCTCAGCCGTGCCTGGGAGAAAGAACCCACTCATCAAAATATGGACTCAACTTGACAGTCAACATAACTCCTCATTTTTGTATAATATAGCCATAGAGGAATCCCTTTTATGTTTGTATAGGGAGAAATAGCAACAATTGATAGTGACTGGTAAGGAGCTGAATGTGACAAAAAAATTAACCCATCCCAAACTGATTTTTCCAAAAGATCACAGAGCCTAGACTATTTTACAAGGTATTGTGGCGCACTGCACCTTCAAGTGTACATCCTAATGGCCCCTGCTCATTTAAATAGGTACTTGTGGCAAAACAGGATTTCTGACCTAAATAGTAAGTGTCATTAACTAAAGGTCATTCGTTGAGTCAATCATTCGCTTTACGCACCAGTCTTTGCAGCAAGACATGGTCTGTGTGTATGAAGGTGAGTCACTCCTACACTGGCGGCGGCAACATTCTTGGACACCTAGAATGAATGCAAGCATGGTCAGTTATTGTTCAAGACAAGTGCTATTGTACTGATGCAATGGGAAATAAATCGCACTATGTATATTGGAATCGCTAGCTGTGTTACTATGAACTGAAATCAAAACATATGCCGCAATAGCCCAAACGTTGTTAGTTAGCTAGGTTGTCCGCAAGATGTCCTCTCTTTTGACTGCTGGCAATGCCAGTTAAACCACCACTACAAAAACATTTTTGAAAACAAGAAACTACACTGTTGTTAACTAATTATAATTATATGAACTTGTTCTGTGCAAGGCGGAACATTCTGTATGTAAAAGACCCTGACCTTCACAGAAATTAGCTAACGAACGGATAGCATGCTAAACTAACGTCACATAGCTAGCACAGCCATTTTACGGGACCGTAGTGTAGTTGAAGTGCGCATAAGTGCATTCATTGAAAGGGAAAAAACTAAATGAAATGTGCAATGAATGAGTTATACAAACAGCAATGTAACGTTATAAAATAAATATCAAGACAGCAGGTCGAGTGGCATGAGATGCCTTGCTGGGTCATGACGTTCTAGACAAGCGTGTGAAGGTGGAGGCCTGTAAAGGCCTACCCTTCATACATCCACTGCATTGACATTTTAATTCGTGCAACGCAAATGGTCTAACATTCAACAACCAAATCAATACTCACAAATCCAGCCCGTCTGGGCAGGCTTCTGGCCAGAGCCGCTGCAACTCGCACGGATAACATCTCTAACGGGAGAATGTGACTTGTCCTGCACCACCTGCAAAGACCAGTTAGTTTTACTTAGAGGGTGTCCTATGTATGCGAATGACCTGGGGGGTGGCTGGCTTCGTTCTTCTTCATTTTATGTCATCTGTGATGACAGCCTGTCATTTCAAATCGTTACTGCCATCTACTGTAGTGGAGTTCACGTTTCAGCTGCTATGTATGAGTGGTAAAATAGCGCCTACCAGCGATCATAAAGGGCCTGACATTGTTTGGGGGGGATTCGTCACAACCTAGAGGCCATGTGTGGTACTGAATATTTCCTAAACGTGAAAATACCGATCCATCGACGCTTTGTCAACGAAGCAGTTGCCTGTCAACTCAGTGCTAGAACTGCTTGAATGTAGGTTGGAACGGACCATCTGCATGGGCTATATCTCTCATCAACCCAGCGGCAAGACAAGGATCCAAGAATGGTTTTAGTGCATGTCGGATATCTGGTTCTTCCTGTATTTGGCTCAGTAAGAAATAGAGGTATTTATATATATATTTATCTTTAACAATTACGTGTGCCCTGATAATCTCAATATCGCTAAAGCTTCTCGCTAACCTGGTCGAAAATCTCTTTTAGGATCCATTCCAACAAGCGACTGTGCTGTTGTCCTAGCTACTTGGCTACCAAACAGCTGTTCCGTTCTATATAAAGCGAATGATAGCTAACTAGGACAAAACAGTATGTTTGCTATACAAGGCTATTATGTTCTCATTCGTTACATTTTTATTAACAATTGCACGACCATATTACACATTTTGGTAGTATGGGTCTGATCGTATATAAACAAAATATAGCCTTTTCAGGTAGCTATTGACAGCTAACTAACGTTAGCTATCTAATTGTTATATGGACGCGCGTTGACCGATGCTATTTAGCTAACGCTAGCTACATTTTTAAACGTTAAGCTATTTTTGGACATGATATTGTCGTAAGTCAGCTCTATTTCAATACATATAAGCACAGCCATTGAAATGAATGGCAGTGGTGAAATGTCAGAAAGGAATGCGTGAAACACGTTCAAACTTGTTTGAAGGTTAGTTAGCTGGTTACAAAGTGCAAGCTCGGTCGGTCTGTTTGTAGGGAGAATGTATTTAATCCCAGGATGTCATTTGAAGATCATCTTTACTGCTTGTCAAGAGGATTTTATGACTAATTCAATTAGCGAGCTAGCTAAAGAATGTTTGCTATATCGCAACTACTAGCTAACAAACAGGCTAAATTGTCATATTTTAAAATGTCAGGAAGATCTTTAAACACGTAACGTTAGCTAATTTAGCTAGCTATGTAGGTTGTTTTTCCAATCTGGTCTGACCGTTTCGTATTCTGTATTTGCAGTAAATCCGATACATATTTAGTATGTTATGTATTTTATGCAAACATCTATGTTATGAATTATAGCTAACGTTAGCTCGGCCAGGAGTTAGGTTACATGCTAACATGCTAAGTAGTTGCAGAGTAGCTAAAATTCTAGTTGTCTGTGATGAGATTCGAGCTCACGGTATACGCCCACCTGACCAACCAACCAACAAACTTTCGTTTTTATTTAAGTAAACGTATGTCTTATTTAACTAAAGGTAATATATAATACTAATGTAAGTGTCCCGGATTTACCTTGTTTACCTTTACTATGTTATGTCTCGTCTATGAGAACTGACTGATCCACCAGTTGATTTTAGACAGTAATTCCCCATTGATTCAGTATCAAAACATACTTAAGCAATAAGGCACGAGGGTGTGTGGTATATGGCCAATATACCACGGCTAAGTTGCTGTTCATAACCGTGACGCAATGCGGAGTGCCCGGATATTGGCCATTTACCACAAACCCCCGAGGTACCTTATTGCTATTATAAACTGGTTACCAAAGTAATTAGAGCAGTATCAATAAATATTTTGTCATATACATTGTATATGGTCTGATATACCACGGCTGTCAGCCAATCAGCATTCAGGGCGTGAACCACCCAGTTTATGAAGTTGCATAAACCGTCTAGGCTACAGTGTAGCATATTAAGTTCATGCAGTGACATCAATTATTTCACATTGTGCTTTTATTTCTGTTCTTATTTCCTGTTTCATAGTTTCGAGGCTGGCTCTACATTCTGCATTTATCAGATCTTTGTCGTCCCTCCCATTGTGTAGCTAATGATCATCTGCTGCTGTGTGGTGTGGCGTGGCCTGGCCTCTGCCTGTTCTCTGCATTTAGCTGTATTGACTCCCTTCTTCATTTCCTCTTTCCATCAGAAGACGACATTGGTGTATATATAACAACAACAAAAATGTATCATTCAACCATAGAGTATATGTGGAAAAACTAAAACAAATAGCTAACACCTATATAATAACTTTTTGTCTTTGTCAAGTTGTTGTAGATTTAACACATTTTTAGCTCTTAAAGAGAATCAAATGTATGTCATTGTGTACCTCCCATTCAGTCTTGATTATGACAACAGCCTATTGTAAATCCCTGTAAAGTGGATACATTTTGCATGGATTCTATTTCTGCATTGCTTTATTGAACACCAGAATTTGGCAAATTTTCTTTCTTTTTTTCCCCCATGGAAAATGCATTGTACAAAGGTAGCTAAGTAATAGTATATTTTGCTCCAATTGGCATTCTTTTTACATGTACAATTACATGTAAAGCTTATGCATTGTCATATTTCATTGAATATGATCACACACAATTATAATTGCCTCGTGGTCATCTGAGTGATTTCAAAATAGACAACACATCAACATTTTATAAATACTGGTACACTTCACCTGTTCCCAACAACCTGTCATAACCGCCTCCATTTGTGTAACCCTTTTGTTCCTCTTGAAAATGAATATCTTTGAAACACTGAATTATCAGGCCTTTTGCTCACTAAAGCCAAAACCAAATCGTAATGCTATAAGTGTAGATGCTCTCACTGGTTGTTCACTTCCCAATGAGCCTCCCCACTAACAAAAGTACAAAATGCTATCCATTTCACAGGGATGCTTATCTCCTGCACTGCTACAGTGAATCTTCTAGTAGAGTAATAACGTATTGTATTGTTTGGTTGTGGTCTCTCTACCTTTTTGTTCTGGTAATGGTACTTTCAATGCATGGTCACATTATGATTCATATGATTTAGTTTTTTTTTTACATTGAATAGTAAATTCCAATGTAATCTTTCTGTAGTAAAGATGTACCCTACCGTGCTGTAGCCAACCACATCTGCTCATTAGATGCTGCTTCTGTTCTTATTAACCCTATATGGAGCATGGTGGGCCTTGCCTTCAGTCAATGTTGTTTATTTTTGTTGCATGGTGTTTATATTATCATTATTACAAAAACACAAATTCCACAAACTAATATTTTTCAATAAAGAATATAGTATTTTTCCTAACCTTCAGTGTGCTTCTTGCTGATTTCCATTTATTGTCTTTAGCCCTCCCCTCGTCCCTACCTTCCCCCTTCCACCCCACCCACCTCTCCTGCTGTGACAAAGATAGACAATTTCAATGCTTTTATCATCACAAGGCCTGAATGAGTCTGTCCCCTGTCATTCATGGTGATTGTACCACTGAGACAATTGAAAGTGCAGTGTGCCACAGTTAACTTGGATCAAATGATTTAACCATTGTGATTAGTGACTGGTTAGGAGCTGAATGTGAGACACAATAACCCACTCCATTCAGATGTTTCTGAAAGATCACAGAGCCTTGACTATTTCACAAGGCATTTTGTAGCACTGCACCTTCAAGTCTACTCCAACTTAATGACCCAAATGCAATGTAGACTTTGCCTTTTTCTCAATTGTAGGGCTTTCACCTGTTTTCATCTGAATGTGTTAGCCACTCTACCACCAACACTTTCGCATGTTCTTCGTGTTAGAAAAGGTGAAGGTGACTTTCACAAAGGCCTATAGATAGATCCGTCCCACACTGTTTGTGCTAGGCTGCGTATAGCTCAGTGGATACATTCAGTTTACATTTGTTTGATGTTCTTTTTCCAGGACTTCTCATGCTGCCCGAGTCCAAAATGCATTTACCGCAATGGAAAACATGTCACTGACTACGAAATATCATCCTATAAATTGTGTTCTCCCCTTTCAAACATATTTTGTCATATTGCCATCAATGTCACAATGCAGCCTAGGCCACCTTCATGCTAATGGCAAACCATTCCCATTACTATCAATTATCAATGTTATTTCCATTAGAATTGTCAGTCCTATATAGTATGGAGACGGTGTACTGAAACTGTAGTGCACTGTACTAGTCTCTGATTCAACAGCAGCCTGTTTTCTTCAGCTGCCAAATAGCTGTGGTTAGAAGAGGGGAAAAGTACTGTCAAACTATTTCCTCTGCACCAACAAATCTACGCATGGGGAAAAGTTTGGGTAACAGTGTGTGTCAGTGAGAGTAAGATACAGGCCTAGGCAGTATTTTAATTTATTTCTTGAAGGAGATAGACATGTTGTAGGCTTTATGTGGCTTTGGCCTTGACTCGTGCTCATAAATATTTCTGGGTAGTGATGTATAAACAGACACATCATTGTTGCACCAATTTGTAAGTCGCTCTGGATAAGAGCGTCTGCTAAATGACTTAAATGTAAATGATGTTGTGCTATATAATGTTACCCACAGTTCAGCAAGTGAAACAGTTATCAGAAAAAGGACACACTCACAGCAATGCTATCACATTGTTAAAATCCTCAGTGATTTATAAAGGATGAACAGTTTGTGTCATAAAAAAATAAACATCTTAGGAATAGATGTTCTGCCTTTTGTCCCACTGTGGATCAATGATGTCATTCATGTGAATGTCACACTGTAGATCTTGAAGTTGGAGAATATTTCTGGCAGCACTTCTATCAAAGGGATTTGAGGTCATTCTGATATTTTACAGAACACTTCTAGCAGCACTTCTATCAAAGGGATTCAAGGTCATTCAGATATGTTACCGGTACCCCTAGATTTTAGAACTAGATTAATTTGAAAAGCACTCTGTTACACAATTTAAATGCACAGTCCTGGGCACGCACATTGCCGAAGAGTCAGATGCCCAGAGGTGAGAATCCAACCAGAAGGTCAAATGTCACATGATGCCATAATAGACCGTGTTTGGAAGTATTAACATTTTCCATGCAGGTTTGAATGTGTTACTTCACCATATCTCCCTATCCCCTGATGTAAGTTTCACCATAGGTAAGAGTTAGGGCTTTTGTAAAGATCCTCCTACAGAAACACAATTACATCACACAAACACACACTCCATGTCACATACACAATAAATTCTAACCTACCGTTTCTCTCTCAGGTGGCTGACTCCCTCTCATTGTTTCCACAGGATCCCACTTTAACCGGCAGCAGCAGCAGCATAGCCATGCTACCTCTTGCCGGCACTTCCAGCTAGGCCCCCAGGCCCAGCTGCCCATTGACTTCCCAATGCCACACCCAGGTCAGCCCCAGTCAGGCATCAACCCCCACCTGGCTCCCCCTGGCCATCAGCATTCTCCCCAGCTCCACCTGCCCCTCAACCCCCTACCCCCCACACACCAGTTCCAGGACATTTCTGCCCCCCTTTCCTACCTCAGGCCTTACACCAGCAGTACCTCCTCCAGCAGCAGATCCTAGAGACCCAGCACCGGCGCATCATGCCACCTTCCAGGTATGGGGACCTGGTTTCTGGCTAAGCACGGCACTCCCATAGTAACTTGGGTACCTCCATAAGCTATAGAAATGTCAAGGTTTGTATTAACAACTACAGTACATTTGAGGGGTAGTTTGGCATGTGTTTTCACACCTCAAAAGTGCTTTAAAGTTGAGTCGAAATTTCCATTGGATCTGTAGATCCACACAACATATGGCATGGAATATGATGTGCACAGAAACCTTTTTTGGTTGTCCTGTCAGCAGACACCAGCCCCACAGACTGCGGCCGGGTTACGAGTTTGCTCCCGCCCTCCACATCCCCCCACAGCCTGCGGCCCAGCAGCCTCGCTACCTGGCTGAAGGCACAGACTGGTAAGACGCCAGCTTGCACTCATACAATAATATGGCTTAATAATGTGGCTTCATTGTTAAAGGGATACTTTGGGATTTTGGCAAATATGCCCTTTATCTACTTCTCAAGAGTCAGATGAACTTGTGGATACCATTTGTATACCAATTATGTCCAGTACGAAGGAAGTTAGAGGTAGCATTCTAGCAGATGCCAATAGACTTCCAGTCATTGTGTTAACTCTAGTTAGCATTGGCTAGCAAAACTAGCTCTAACTTCCTTCATACTGGACACAGTCCAGTAAAAATGGCATCCACGAGTGCATCTGACTCTGGGGAAGTTGACAAAATACTGAGGTATCCATTTAAATCTCAAGCATTACTCCTGGATTGTGGATAATCTTAATTTTCTAATTTGAGTCACCTGTTCCCACAGGCATGATGGATTATTTGTCACATGCGCCGAATACAACAGGTGTAGACCTTACAGTGAAATGCTGACTTTACAAGCCCTTAACCAACAATACAGTTAAAAAAAAATAACTGTTGAGTAAAAAATAAAGAGCAGCAGTAAAATTACAGTAGCAAGGCTATATATAGGGGCTACCAGTACAGAGTCAATGTGTGGGTCAATTGACGTAAATTGAGGTAATATGTACATGTTGGTAGAGTTAAAGTGACTATAGGTAGATAATAAACAGAGAGTAGCAGCAGCGTAAAAGAGGGGGAGGGGTGGGACAATGCAAATAGTCTGGGTAGCCCTTTGATTAGCTGTTCAGGAGTCTTATGGCTTGGAGGTAGAAGCTGTTAAGAAGCCTCTTGGAGGCAGGCCACTCGATTTCGTCTCTGCGTTATATTGGCATCGAACATGTCAGGGGGTGACCTTGATAATTTATTGTTAAAACGAGAGGCTACCTGGATCTTTAATTTAGAGACCCTTGCTCCGTTCGGTCTCAACGTAGACTTTGATCTAAAGCCATTCTTGTGATTATTGTGACTTTGCCATTGTAGTTGTTTGTAAGCTTATGTAGTCTAAAAGGAATCTATGATCGTATGCTATCCATTTATTGTTTGTATGCTGTTCTTTGTATGCTATTTTAATATTTGATAATTAACCAATGATATTAGGCCACTCTTGGCCATGATTACAGACACCTGTGTTTTTGACACTATATAAATGAGTCATCCCGCAGTGTTTGTTATCATACCCTGATGAAGACAGCTTGGCTGTCGAAACATTGGTAATTACATTTTTGCATCTGAGCTCCTAGAGTGTGCGTCTCTCTTTTATTTTCAAGAAGCCTTTTGGACCTAGACTTAGCTCTCCGGTACCGCTTGCCGTGCGGTAGCAGAGAGAAGAGTCTATGACTAGGGTGGCTGGAGTCTTTGATAATTTTTAGGGCCTTCCACTGACACCACCTAGTATAGTGGTCCTGGATGGCAGGAAGCTTGGCCCCAGTGATGTACTGGGCCATACGCACTACCCTCTGTAGGGAATCCAAGGACAATCAATGTTAATGATTTTTGTTGGGTCTGTGTTTAACTGGTTTCTCTCTTATGTCTCCTCCTCTGTTGTGTGGTTGGTCAGGGATTTGAGTGTGGACGCGGGGCTCCCTCCTCCTCAGTACCACGTCCGCCCACTGCCCCAGCACTACCATCACTATCTGACATCTCCCAGGATGCATCACTTCCCCAGGAACAATGCCTCCACCCAAGTGGTGAGATCATCACAACTCTTTTTGCCATAATATTTAAATGAACAGAATGTACATTTACAATTAAAGCGATGTTCAATGATCTGTGCAATCATGGCATCCATATTTGTTGTACCACCCGTAGTGTTTGATTTGGTCTTTACACCATAGATCATTGTAGAGAGTTGGTTTAGGGATGGCTGGCATCTGTATGAAATTCAAAGATGTTTTCTCAGAATTGAGGAGATGGTATCCAGATTACTCCCTTACTATCTCTCTGTATGTTCTCTCTAGGTTGTCCATGAGATCAGAAACTACCCGTATCCTCAGTTACACCTGCTGGCCCTGCAGGGTCTCAACCCCTCCCGCCACGCATCAGCTGTGAGAGAGAGCTATGAGGTACTGTTATCCCAGTCACACGGCTAACTCCAGTCAACCCTGTCACACTCTCACCCCGACACACACACACACACACACTCTGGTAATCACACGGCTGTCCTCACGCCTCTGTCCCTGCCTCCAATGCTGTAGACAGCCTCATGTGGGACTGCTCCTTTCTTTTCCACGAGTTCTGTTTTCCAGATGCTTCTGAATCGAAAAGCTATTGTTTTATTTTGCTTTGTTCTTTTGTTGTTTTTATAGGACTGAAATAAGAGCCAGTATAAATGAAGTGTCTTGAGGTAGAGACAAATGCTTGTTCCAGATGTTTAACAGTCTTCCCACATGTGTTGCCTGTAGGAGCTACTGCAGCTGGAGGACAGGTTGGGCAGTGTGAACCGAGGGGCTGTCCAGACCACTATTGAAAGGTTTACCTACCCTCACAAATACAAGAAGGTAAGAATATGCCCTCAGGTTGTGTCTGTAACGGATGTTCCGAGGCAGAATATCGAATAAAGCACAATAGAACAGAATGACACGGACGAACACTGCTGTCTCATTTTAGGTCATTGTTAGCCAAAAATCTCTCCAAGGAATCCTGTCCCCTTGCAGTCCAAATGGACTTGTTATTTACACAACAGTCAGATGGTTTGGAGTGTACCCAATTTAAGACCACAGATGACTCCTCTTGCAGGTGAAAGGACAAATTATTATAAAGCTGTGTGAGTCTTGTGAGAATTATTTGAATATACTGAAGGAATCATAGGCATGCATGACATTTTAGTGAATCATTGAGACTGGAACCTGAAGCACACTTTTTGATTGTGTCAGCAGTATTTGCAGTAGATATAAGGGAGATGGTAAACTGGGTTTGTCATTGCATACCTAGTCATGTATCTGAACTACAATATGTGGACTTCAAGCATCTTTCTCTTTTCATGTGAACTATCAAAACTTAGCGAATTAAATTAAGTTACATTTGAAAATATGCATATTGCTTTTTGTAAAAAATAAAATAAAATCTATATTTTATTTTCCAGAGGATACCTCAGGACCTGAAGCTTGGGCTGGTGGATGAGGAACTGGATACAGATGAGAAGTGTACCATCTGTCTATCAATGCTGGAGGATGGAGAGGATGTCAGGTTGGTCTAGTCACAATGCTAATGAAAATGTTATTGTCATGGTAATTTTGGTGCCAAAACAGACTACAGTTTGCAGATCTCTGTATCTATGGTAATTCATATTAACACTCTTCATCCTCTTCCTCCACCACCAGGAGATTACCCTGCATGCACCTCTTCCACCAGGCGTGTGTGGACCAGTGGCTGGCCACCAGTAGGAAATGCCCCATATGCAGGGTGGACATTGAGACCCAGCTGGCACCAGACAGCTGATGCCTCCTTTCCCTGCCTCCATCTTGTAAAACCCCACCTCATCCCTAGGGGGAACTTTGCCAAACGTCCCCCTCCCATCTGCATCACATATGAGCCTGCCTTCTGAGCCAGCTGAGGAAGACAATGAGCGGGAGGGGAGGTGAGAGGGATTAACAAAGCACACTGATCCAAACAATAGAGAACCAAAAGAGGCCGATGGATGGATGGATGGATGGATGGATGGATGGATGAAGAAGAGAGGCAGAAGGGTGCCAGAATGTATGGACAGATTTACAGGGCCTTGATGAGTCTCCATCAGGGTTTTGCACCGTAGCATTAGCTTCTCCATACACTCAGAGATGTGATCCTCCATTAAACCACCTAGCGAGTGTGTGTGTTGTGTTGTTGGGTTTGTATATGTGTACTGGTCTCACTCCCTCTTGATGAAACCCAAAATGCTGAGCTCTAGCTACAGCACATCTGTGCGAAACATGACAAGATATGAAATCAGCAGTGGGCTGTTTCTTGAAATGAGCTTCTGTGGCCTAATACATATGGTGTAATGGAGTGTAGTAGTCTTGTTATTGATCACCAGTATTTAACAGGGTGACAGTGTGGTGTAGCAAGCAAAAATCCCACTTTAAGAAATAAGGTGGGAAAAAATACAAAATGGGGAAATAGTCTTCTTTAAAAGAGGGTAATAGGCATACAAGCAGCCTTTAGGCAATGAGGAAGTGCTAGCTATGTACAAAGGCCAATCAATAGGTGGATTTCCAGTACAGTAGATCTCTGCTATCACAGTGGATGCTAGAGATGCTAACCAGGCATGGCTTCAGTGGTTTGTATTGTGCTGTATTGGGGCCTCTATACTCTAGAACTGAGGCCACAGATATGCATGCTGTATGGCAGGCTTGGGCTGTCTTGTGATTGTGGAGCAGTAGGAAGTCTGCGCAGGATGACGTTTATTGTCATGAGTCTTGTCCTGGAGGCAGAACTCCGCTAGACGGAACAGCTGCAAAGTCAGAATTGGCTACATTGTAGAAATTCATAAAAACAATTTTAGGTTAGGATTAGCAGTGTGGTTAGGTTTAAAATCAGATTCTATGACTTTGTGGCTGTGCCAGCTAGTGACCACTCTGCAGAGCGGCCTCCAGAACAACATTCATACCGGGAGAAAAACGGAAAAGTCTGCAGTATCTCTGCATGTGAACCATACACTGTATGACTCTCTCCCTCATCCATGGAGCAGGATGAAGTTTCCCTTAGATGCTGATCTTAGGTCAGTGTTGCATCTCCCCTCCTAATAATTAAGATTAGAGTTGGTGGAGAGGAACGCTGATTATAGAACTGTGCCTATGGGCAACTTCTACTCACAGCCTTATCCATAGCACGATTTTTAAGGCTGGCATTGGCTGGAGGATGCAGTGTCTGTGTATTGTCTTTAGAGTGAATACAATGTAGTTATTTTCTAATATACACTACCACTTAGAAATGTCCTTGTTTTTGAAAGAAAAGCAAAAAAAAAATGTCCATTAAAATAGCATAAAATTGATCAGAAATACAGTGTAGACATAGTTAATGTTGTAAATGACTATTGTAGCTGGAAACTGGATATTTTTTAAAATGGGATATCTACAGAGGCCCATTATCAGCAACCATCACTCCCCTGTTCCAATGGCACATTGTGTTAGCTAATCCAAGTTTGTAATCGAACCCACAAATGCTGATGCTCCATATACTCAACTAGTCTAAAGAAGGCCAGTTTTATTGCTTCTTTAATCAGAACAACAGTTTCCCCCTGTGCTAACATAATTGCAAAAGTTTTTTCTAATGATCAATTAGCCTTTTAAAATGATAAACTTGGATTAGCTAACACAACATGCCATTGGAACACAGGAGTGATGGTTGTTGATAATGGGCCCCTGTACGACTGTACATAGATATTCCATAAAAAAATCTGCCATTTCCAGCTACAATAGTAATTTACAACATTAACAATGTCTACACTGTATTTCTGATCAATTTTATGATATTTTAATAGACCATTTTTTAAAAATCTTTCAATAACAAGGACATTTTTAAGTGACCCCAAACTTTTGAATGATAGTGTATACCAGGACCTTATTGCCTACAGAACAAACCCATGTGATTTGTACAGTACATAGGAAACAACCTCCATTGTGTTTCGGTTCCCTTCCTTTCAATCTCAGTTGTTCCCGTTTTTCGATACAAGAATACAGCTGGTGTCCCAGGGAGAGATCCAACTCATAAGCCTTTGTTCTGTGTTGTGGAATGTGTAAGATGGTCCCCCATGATGGTAGTCGTATGGTATTGTTAGAGCAACTGTAAACTGTTCAGTGATGGAAGCTGTTTTCCCTATATCGTGCATGAATCATGTTGGTGTAGTTCACTTGAAAGAGGGTTAAAGGGAGAAAAAGCCATTTATTTAAAAATACCAAACAATTATTCTTAGTATTTATATTTATTTGATTTGTTATTAGTCCTTTCTTCATTTCAGTTTTCTTTCTATCAATTTGTTGAGCACTCATACTAATTTGGACATTGGACCAAGTCCTTGTCCATGTCTTACCATTTTGAAGAAATGGCTGCAATACTGCAGAAAACATTTATTGTTGCAATAATCTAGCTTGTTTTGTTAATGCACTATGGCGTTGTCTGAAATAGATTTGGTGGTGTGGGGTCTCCTTGTTCTAGCTTAGCTTGTGTTCGGTTACATGTATCTTCATGCTTCCTTGTGTTCTCTTGGTGGTTGACTTGACTGTGTGTTGTGTTTTTTATTTCCCTTTGTCCAAACCCTTCCATCCAAAAAACTACAGACAGACAAGGAGGGTTGCTACTTCACATAGGAGGCTCTGAGTTGAAATGCCTTAAGTATTTCACAATAATTTGGAGTGGAAATAACACAAGATGTTGGGGGGGATACCTCATTATGCATAGGTTGGTGGGGATGCTTTTCATGCAAGTTGTGTTTTTCAGAAGACGAATTGTCATTTGGAAGGGTGACAAGGTGTAATGGGCTCTGTCTATAGCCAACGTGGTGGTGCTGTTGATCTTCATTCCATTCCATTCCATTTAGAAGATTCCCACACTCTGCTTTAATCTAGTGAACAGACTGACCAGGTGCAAGTGTTTCAGCATGTAAACCTCGGTCATTGCACTCCTAGCATGGCTAAACTCCTCACTGGCATAGAGGAAATATGATACTTTTATTTTTCATATTTATCCTGGATCATTACCAGTTTCACAGTTTGTTTGACCTCGGTTGTATATGTCACCATATTATATCTGGATATTGGGTGTCTCCATTCAGAGCATACGTCCATAGCATCCTCTGTCCAGCTATGTTAACTCTTCCCATATGAATTAATAACTGCATTATTAGGTACTTTGTATTGCTGGCAAATGCTGTGTTTGTGTGGTTAGGTTAGGAAGGTGGCTAACATGATAAACTTGAGCTATTGATCTTATGTTTTTCTGGTGTGATACTCTAGGTAGTAGTTTTACACCTGGGTATAATAAGCCAACCACCTGTTTTCTGTGTGCATTTTCTTAATAATAACAATGTATTCATCTTACATATATCTCATTGGAATGAAGCTGACTGGTCTTATTTTAATTTTTCCTGCTGTCACTGTCTTTACCCCATGTCTACTTCCTGGTCAGGTCACATGGTCTGGAAAAAACTCCTGGCCTTATGGTTGTCTCTAGTTACCACAGCCACAAAGTAAAAATTGGCTTTATAATAAAAATGTATGAAAACTATTTTTGGTATTCATTTAAGGTTTGGCATAAGGTTAGTAGTGTGGACTGGGTAAAGTTTAGAATCACATTTTAAAAGATCAATTGTAGAAACAGGAAAAAGTCTCTGCACAGTTCCAGTCAGATGCAAATGTATTTTAATTTTAGCTGAGCTTTCGGTCAGTCGACCATCACCAGGAGATGAGAAATTGTAGAAGTAGACAGAGTTTTTATGACTTTGGATGTGGTAAATAGTGACAACCTGGCCTTACCTTTGTCCTCTGCAGACTGTATACTGGGTTGTTACTGCAGAGGAAAAGTGTATAGTATAATAACTCAAGCTGGTGAAGGGGAATGAAAAGTAGAATCCTAAAGCACAAGCTTTCTAATGCATGTCCTCCTCAGGTTTTCATATGTGTACATGGGCGTAGCTGTAGACGTGTTTAATATGAGGCTGTACCTTCTTGAATATTACAGATATGTTTCTTTGCTGCTGATAAACTGTTGTTTAAACTAACCTGCCAGTGATTAAAGGGAAGTGGCCATCTTTGTACAACACACTGTTGTTTTGCTGTAACTGCGCAATGTGTTATGAGCTGGAGTATTTTATAGACACTAGAAGTATTTACCAATAATATGAAAAGCAATAGCTACATTATAATGAAGAATAACATGGATCGGTGAATGTTGTGGAAAATCTTTAGGTTCACTTTTGATGGATTTTGTACTGTATTTATTACTAATGAGGATGCAAAAACTTGCATAGCTTAACCCAAACTGTTCTGTCTCCTGTTTTATTTATTGTCTGATTGTATATGATCTTTTTCTATGTGTTTTTCAAATAAACTCCCTAAAATGCTGAAAATACCTGTTTTAAAGGATGATTACATTGTTCAAAAAATGTATTTACCTAGAGAGTTTTCATCTGTATTTTTCATAGCTGTCTACATACCACGATAGACGAGGCTGGTAGTAATACCGCACTCAATGAGCTGTATTCTGCCATAAGCAAACAGGAAAACGCTCATCCAGAGGCGGCGCTCCTAGTGGCCGGGGACTTTAATGCAGGGCAACTTAAATCAGTTTTACCTAATTTCTTTTTCTTTTTTTTCACCCCAGACAATTGTTGTTCAATAGCAAACGGTCTGAGTGGTACCCCAATGGGAATAAACTGGTTGATTCAACATTGTTTCCACATCACTTCACCCCAACATTGAATCAACTTGTAAAACTAATTGGATTAGCAGAAAGTCATCCATGTTAGGGCATTTTGTCTTTTTTTGTCCAACTTTTAACCTAAATCCAATGACATGGTGAATTTTGGGAGGGATTTTATGTTGAATTCACGTTAGTTGACAAACAAATGTAAATCAAAACGAGGCATTGAACTGACAACTGAGCCCAGTGGGACATCTTCATTCATATAACATCTTTGGGTCATGTCATCACCAGCCTACATCAGGGTCAGAGGTTAACTCATTGGTCTTGTCACTGAAGACCAGGATGTAGTTGTTGGCGCAGGCCAGCTCTCTCATGATCGGCCCGTCGTCGACATGCTTGGCCAGCCAGGGGTCACATGGGAAACGGAAATTCTGGCCCATGGTCTCATCTATCACATTGATGTACTCCAGGTGCCAACCTGGGGCAGGACCTGAGAAAAACACAGGTTAGAATGGATTATGTTCTTGCCTCTATACCAATCATCACCAATCAGCTACTTCAAGACTTAGTTTTGTTTTCCCTTGCTGGAAATCCTGTGTACAGAACTGCAGTTGTGAATAAATCAATCAATGAAAAGTGAGAAAGACCCTCCTGTGTCCTGTCTCAGTCTATTTAGCCACTGTTACACCACCATCATTACCGTTAGTGATGAAACTAAATGGCATAGCATATGAAAACCTGCTCCTTACTCTTGTTGTCGTGCCTGGAACAAAGGTGGATAGGGGAGATTAAAGACAGGATGATGTCGGTGGTTCTCTCCACTTCTCCACCAATAGGACAAACATACCACCAAATTATTATTATCTCATATAGCACCGCTATATGCCAGCTCACAGATCTTAGTCCTTTTGGGCCCTTTGGTTTTCGACACCCAGTTCTCATAGGTAAACACAGACACTCGGGCTCCCGAGTGACGCAGCAGTCTAAGGCACTGCATCTCAGTGCAAGAGGTGTCACTACAGTCCCTGGTTCCGTGGTCTCTCATCCGGCCGTGATTGGGAGTCCCATAGGGAGGCGCTCAATTGGCCCAATGTCGTTCGGATTTGACTGGGGTAGGCTGTCATTGTAAATAAGAATTTGTTCTTAACTGACTTGCCTGGTTTATAGCCTCGCTACTGTATATAGCCTGTCTTTTTACTGTTGTTTTATTTCTTTACTTACCTATTGTTCACCTAACACATTTTTTTGCACTATTGGTTAGAGCCTGTAAGTAAGCATTTCACTGTAAGCTCTACCTACACCTGTTGTATTCGGCGCACGTGACAAATAAACTTTGATTTGATTTGATTTGAAGGAGCATCACAAGCACAAGTACATAGACAAACTGAAAGCTCCTCTCAGTAATATAGTGGTATTTAGTGTGTTATTGCTCTAACAAACTCACCTTCCGGGTGATGTTGGTGTCTAGTATGTTGAACAGTCTGTGATGAGACCATTGCCTCTGTCCTTGGCCAACCAGCACTTACACTGGAAGATGTACTTGATGCCTTCTGTCGGCACGACAACCGACAGCTCATCCACCAACCAGCAGCTCTCTGGGGTGGCGCTATTATCACCCAGCCGTGGGAGAGAAAAAGAGAGAGTGAGAGGTAGACTACCACAAAAGCTCTACTTCCTCTCTGGCAAAAGTCTAAACGGGATACTTGGGACGTCCCAACTCTGACATCACCCCATTGAAGTAAGGGTTAAGGTTAGGGTAAGGGTAGGGGTTATGGTTAGGGTATAGGGTAGGGACGTCCCAAGGATTCCGGATAGCACTAACCGAGTTGTCGTGGCGGATACGGATCTTAAACACCTGGCCGAGATCCACCACCTCGATGGAGAACTTATTCACCAGGGCGAGACAAATAGAAAAGGGACACATGTAGTGAAGTAAAATCAACCTGACTGCTCTTAATCACTATGATGGACTGAGAGAGGCTTAAGGGAATTCAGAAACAGACACACTTTGCATTAATTAGTTAACCTTTTGAAATGACACGGTTTTAGCAATACTGTGCTGTCTTTGGTTTTAGTATTCCATGAAACGACACGGTAAACTACATGGTATCTTTGCAACTTAATGTAAAGTGTGACCAAATAATAACACACATACTCTTTCAAACCTTTTGCTGTTGCTCTGACTTGCTGAGTTTGCATTCCCGTCTCTCCCAGGTCTCCGTAGATGGTGAGAAACACTTTTCTGTCGGCCACTCCTTCGCACGTGTCACCCGTTCTGACAACGCAGTGAATCATCTTCGCCGGCAGGATGGGGCCAGAGCTGCATAAACTCCTGGGTAGAGCAGACTGCAGGGCGGCTGGGGCAGCCTTCTCCTGCTATATTTACCCACCTGAAACAGCCACTAACCTCATAAACAATTATTACCACTGGGTTGTCACCTGACCAGAAGAGAAAGCCCATGTGAAAATCGAGAACATGCCAGAAAATTCTGTCGCTCTGCCATTGCTTTGGTAAACACATTGAGGGATGAGGCTGGAGAAATGTCCAGTAACCACTCTCAAATTGACAGAGCTAAGGATGCAGGGACTAACCATCCATGATATAAACATTATCGTTTTAATGTTTTGAGACAATACAGTGTTTGTTTACAATTACTTTGTTTACAAACAATGGACTAAAACAAGTTTATATTTTGGGTTCTGATGACATTTAAGTTATAATAAGGTATATAATTAATATAATCAACAGGTATATAATTAATTTATTTTGACTCCCTTGTGACATGACTCCCGGATGACCATTAAAAAACATGACCTCCTAAATCTTTCCATCAACTTCCATGTAGTCATGATGAAAGTCCTGAAACAGATGCATAAAGACAGAAGTTAACAAACGCTAGGCACAAGCAAGGGAGAAGAAAATTATACTGTAAATGTCTCCTCCTTTTTCTGGACAGAGTTGTGGCAGTGGCCTCGACAGGCCACTAACAGTTGCTGTTCCTATCCCTCGAGGCTAAGTTGGCAGCTGGCATGAATGCTGATTGGCTAAAAGCCATGGTATATTTAAGCAATAAGGCACGACGGGTGTGGAATATGGCCAATATTCCACGGCTAAGGGCTGTTCTTCTGCACGGCGCAACGCGGAGTTCCTGGATACAGCCCTTAGCCGTGGTATATTGGCCATATACAGTTGAAGTTGGAAGTTTACAAACACATAGGTTGGAGTCGTTAAAACTAGTTTTTCAACCACTCCACAAATTTCTTGTTGAAAAACTGTAGTTTTGGTAAGACGGTTAGGACATCTACTTTGTGCATGACACAAGTAATTTTTCCAACAATTGTTTACAGACAGATTATTTCACTTATAATTCACTGTATCACAATTCCAGTGGGTCAGAAGTTTACATGCACTAAGTTGGCTGTGTCTTTAAACAGCTTGGAAAATTCCAGAAAATTATGTCATGGCTTGAGAAGCTTCTGATAGGCTAATTGACATAATTTGAGTCAATTGGAGGTGTACCTGTGGATGTATTTCAAGGCCTACCTTCAAACTCAGTGCCTCTTTGCTTGACATCATGGGAAAATCAAAAGAAATCAGCCAAGACCTCAGAAAAAAAATTGGAGACCCTCCACAAGTCTGGTTTAGCAATTTCCAAAGGCCTGAAGGTACCACGTTCATCTGTATAAACAATAGTATGCAAGTATAAGCACCTTGGGACCACGTAGCCATCATACCGCTCAGGAAGGAGATGAGTTCTGTCTCCTAGAGATGACCGTACTTTGGTGTGAAAAGTGCAAATCAATCCCAGAACAACGGCAAAGGACCTTGTGAAGATGCTGGAGGAAACCGGCACAAAAGTATCTATATCCACAGTAAAACAAGTCCTATATCGACATAACCTAAAAGGCCACTCAGCAAGGAAGAAGCCACTGATCCAAAACCACCATTTAAAAAGCCAGACTACGGTTTGCAACTGCACATGGGGACAAAGATCATACTTTTTGGAGTAATGTCCTCTGGTCTGATGAAACATATATAGAACTGTTTGGCCATAATGACCATCGTTATGTTTGGAGGAAAAAGGGGGAGGCTTGCAAGCCAAAGAACACCATCCCAACTGTGAAGCACAGGGGTGGCAGCATCATTTTGTGGGGGGGGGGGGGGTGCTTTGCTGCAGGAGGGACTGGTGCACTTCACAAAACAGATGACATCATTAGCAAGGAAAATGATGTGGATATATTGAAGCAACATCTCAAGACATCGGTCAGGAAGTTAAAGCTTGGTCAGAAATGGGTCTTCCAAATGGACAATGACCCCAAGCATACTTCCAGAGTTGTGGAAAAAGGGCTTCAAGACAACAAAGTCAAGGTATTGGAGTGGTCATCACAAAGCCCTGACCTGAATCCAATAGAAAATGTGTGGACTTCAACTGTACAACAAACCCCTGAGGTGTCCAATGTAATTAGAGCCATAAACATCTGTTTTGTCAAACCCGTGGTATACGGTTTGATACCACAGCTTTCAGCCAATCAGCATTCGGGGCTCCAACCACACAGACCTATACCACGGGTATGACCAAACATATATTTTTACTGCTCTAATTATGTTGGTAACTAGTTTATAATACAATACAACTTGTATACCAGAATATGCTACTTGCATTTAAACATACAGTATTAATTTAGTGACTTCAATTGCTAGTGAAAGGAACAAATATTCTCTGCTCTTGTGTCGCTACAGCATACCAGTTTGCTGCACCGGAATAAGTACGGACTGAATTTACTGCAACTCAATACCCTTTTCCGTCCTCTATCGTGTCTACTTCGGCAAGAAGATGGTAAGCGCGGATGCAGTGTAACATGAAAATCTGAAATCATCCTCTTTAATTCACGTTCTCATTTGATCAACTACATGTTTGTTGTGAAGATGAAAGCATTGAAATATGGCAGACCTCAGTATTTCATGGTGTTAGTTTCATAATCGCTACAAACCCGATTAATAAACGAACGTAACAAACACTTAACGTTAGCTACTGTATGTCGCAGACGCTCAAAAGTAGATGGGTATCTTCCAAATAATTTCCAATCAGCATCTCAAATTGACTGCTATTATTTGTCCCCATAAATGAAACAATTTTGAGAATAGCATTCATTAGTATGTCCATGTCATCCTACAAAACAAGGAAAGTAGCTAGTTTTCTCAGGTGGAACCAGCTAGCATCATTCAACATTAGCCTGTTGACGTTAGCATGTAGTTAACGAATACAGCCATCTTATGTAATGTATTGTTTTGAATGAACTGTCAATTCTAATTGGTCACCATAAATGTGTTTTCACCTGTGTCACAGACGAAGGGAACGTCATCATTTGGTAAACGTCGCAACAAGACGCATGCCCTGTGTCGTCGGTGCGGCTCCAAGGCATACCACCTTCAAAAGTCCTCTTGCGGAAAGTGTGGCTACCCCGAAAAGCGCAAGAGAAAGTGTGAGTGGCTCGTGCTGTTGTCTTGGCAGATAGTTTAGTAAAATTTGATCAGTCAGTGCAGTCCATTCATGTTACCAATAGGGACCATCAGTGACACTAGTTAGATGGATGGATGGATGCTGCAGGTCAACTTACCAGAGCTTAACCTGTCAAAAGTTTCCAGTGATGCATATGTCAAACAAGCTGAAAAATTCCAGATGTCCTCACCTGCAATAGTGACTTTTTGCACTTGCAGACTTTTGTTTTGTGGGGGTTTGGTCAAGCTGACCATGTTGTCACGCTGATGTATGTGTCTGTACAGCGGTTTTGCTATTCATTGATTCTATAACACGCTCATCCTTACACTTGCAGATAACTGGAGTGCCAAGGCCAAGAGACGCAACACCACCGGGTCTGGCCGTATCAGACACCTGAGGGTTGTCTACCGCAGATTCAGGTGAGTCCAACATCCTCTCTGCAATGAATTTCAGGGCTGATTTGCATAATACATCAGGTGCAAACAGAAGAAAATGTTTCCTCGGAATACAAAGATGAGCTGTTCTTTAGGCAGGAGTATGTACCTCCATTTTTCCAAAGCTTGCTTTTTTTTGTCTGTTGAATGTGAAATTGGTATCATTTTTAACTGCAGAGAAGCACCTAATTTGCCCCCTTAATCTGACCAGCGGAATCAGTTGAGACAAATCTTGTCTGTCCTTAATTGGCCCAATGTAACCAATATGATATCGCTAGCTAGTTTTGCCAAGGTGGATTAGGTTGCTCTGCACAGATGCTTTTCAGTGCTGGGTTGAACCCTCTTAGTTTTGTTTGTTGAGATATGATCATCTTACAATACACCAGGAAGGAAGGTGATGTTGGTTTTATTTGGAGTTGGTGACTGTTAAACTACTCATGAAATGTGTTTTTCTGCATTATAAATGGTGTGTCACTGCTATGATTTGACAAGTGCCCATTGCTGTGAGTGACTGAAGTGCTTGCTGACTAATCATTTTACCTTTGATATTGTGAATGCCAAATTGGAATGCTTATTTAATGCAGTGCATTTAGAAAGTATTCAGACCCCTTGACATTTTCTACATTTTGTTACAGCTAGGGATGCACCGGTATGACTTTTTGGCCGATACCGATAATGAATATTTTCCTTGCCAAATAAAAAGATATCGTTAACAGATATTTTACATTTTAGTGGTCATTTAACTATTTACCTGTACTAGAATGCTTAACACACACACATGGATGCAGTGGTCTAAGGCACTGCGTCTCCGTGCAAGAGGTGTCACTACAGACCAAGGTTAGAATCCAGGCTGTATCACATCCGGTCATGATTGGGTGTCCCATAGGGCGGTGCACAATTGGCCCAGCATCATCCGGGTTAGGGGAGGGTTTGGCTGGGGTAGGCAGGCATTGTAAAATAAGAACTTGTTCTTTAACTGACTTGCTTAGTCAACTTTTTTTTTTTACACATGATACCCCACAATGACAGGTAAATAAGGAATCTGTTTTTTTCACTAAGTATTTGAGACCCTTTGCTATGAGACTCGACATTGAGCTCAGGTGCTTCCTGTTTCAATTGATCATCCTTGATATGTTTCTACAACTTGATTGGCACCCACCTGTGGAAAATTCAATTGATGATGATTTATAAAGGCACAAACTTGTCTATCTATATAAGGTCCCTCAGTTGACAGTGCATGTCAGAGCAAAAACCAAGCCATGAGGTTGAAGGAATTGACCGTAGGGCTCCGAGACAGGATTGTGTCGAGGCACAGATCTAGGGAAGGTTACCAAAAAAATGTTTTTAGGATTTAAGGTCTCCAAGAACAGTGTCTTCCATCATTCTTAAATGGAAGAAGTTTGGAACCACCAAGACCCTTCGTAGAGCTGGCTGCCAGGCCAAATTGAGCAATCCAGGTAGAAGGGTCTTGGTCAGGGAGCAAAGTACAGAGAGATCCTTGATGAAAAGCTGCTCCAGAGCGCTTGGGACCTCAGAATGGGGTGAAGGTTCACCTTCCAACAGAACAACGATCCTAAGCACACAGCCAAGACAACGCAGGAGTGGCTTCATGACAAGTCTCTGAATATCCTTGCGTGGCCCAGCCAGAGCCCGGACTTGAACCCGATCTAACATCTCTGGAGAGACCTGAAAATAGCTGTACAGCGATGCTCCCCATCAGCAGAGAATGGGAGAAACACTCCAAATACAGGTGTGCCAAGCTTGAAGCATCATACCCAAGAATACTCGGGGCTATAATTGCTGCCAAAGGTGCTTCAACAAAGTACTGAGTAAATAGTTTTTGTTTTGTCATTATATTGTATTGTGTGTAGATTGATGGGGGAAAAAAACAATTGAATCCATTTTAGAATAAGACTGTTACAAAATGTGGAAATAGTCAAGGGGTCTACTTTCCCAAATGCACTGTACCTGGCACGAGTAGATGTTGCTATGTATGTTGCTAGTGAAATACCAGACTCATCACATTACTCAGACCAAAGACTTGATGTTAGATTTAGTTCAAGTTTTGTCACATTCAAAATACAGTGAAATGCCTTTTAAAGGTATCAAATATCATATTTTTTTTATTTAACTTGGCATGTCTGTTAAGAATAAATTATTATTTACAATGACTGCCTACCCCGGCCAAACCCTCCCCTAATCCGTTTGACGCTGGGCCAATTGTGCGCCGCCGTATGGGACTCCCGATCACGGCCAGTTGTGATACCTTAGACAGCTGCGCCACTTGGGAGAAAGGAATATTAGCATGTGGCACATGTTCGTAATGGATGGGGTTACCTACCTGTAAAAACATTTGAGACCTAGTAAGGGGCACTGTATGTGTATGTACACTGAACAAAAATATAAACGCAGTAATTTAAAAGATTTTTCTGAGTTACAGTTCATATAAAGAAAGCAGTCAATTGAAATAAATAAATGAGGGCCTAATTTATGGATTTCACATGACTGGGGATACAGATATGCATCTGTTGGTCATAAATACCTTAAAATAAAAAAAGGTTGAGCCGTGGATCAGAACCTGTCGGTATCTGGTGTGACCATTTGCCTCATGCAGTGCGACATGCAGTGCGAGCATCCCAAACGAGCTCAATGGGGGACATGTCTGCGTATAGGCCATGGAAGAACTGGGAAATTTTCAGCTTCCAGGAATTGTGTATAGATCCTTGCCGGCATGGAGCCATGCATTATCATCCTGAAACATGACGTGATGGCGACGAGGAATGGCACGACAATGGGCCTCAGGATCTCATCACGGTATCTCTGTGCATTCAACTTGTCATCGATTTAAAATACCGTTGTGTTCGTTTTCCATAGCTTATGCCTGCCCATACCATAGCCCCATGGCCACCATGGGGCTCTTTGTTCTGCCATCTGCTCGGTACAGTTGAAATCAGGATTAATCTGTGAAGCGCACACTTCTCCAGCATGCCAGTGGCCATCGAAGGTGAGGAGAGCGAACACGCAGATGAGTTAACCTGAGCCATTTTTCGACAGTTTGCAGAAATTCTTCGGTTATGCAAACTCGGTTTCATCAGTTTCTCCAAAACAACATTGGAGGCAGCTTATGGTAGAGAAAAACATTCAATTCTCTGGCAACAGCTCTGGTGAACATTCCTTCAGTCAGCATGCCAATTGCATGCTATCAACTTGAGACATCTGTGGCATTGTGTTGTGACAAAACTGCACCTTTTTGTGTGGTTGTTTATTGTCCCCACCACAAGGTTGCTACCATGTTGTCATATTGTGTTGCTGCCATGCTATGTTTTCTTAGGTCTGTCTTTATGTAATGTCTCTTTTTGTGATGTGTGTTTTGTCTTATTTTAATTTTATGTATTTTTCATTTTTAATCCCAGCCCCTGTCCCTGCAGGTGGCCTTTTTCCTCTTGGTAGGCCGTCATTGTAAACAATCATTTCTTAACTGACTTGCCTCGTTAAATAAAAAGTAAAGATGCAGCTGTGTAATGATCATGATGTTTAATCAACTTCTTGATAGCAAAGGAGAAATGCTCACTAACAGGGACGTAAACAAATTTGAGCGAAAAGTATGCCTTTGTGCATATGGGAAATTTCTGGTGTCTTTTTATTTCAGCTCATGAAACATGGGACCAACACTTCATATTTATTTAATTTTTATTTCACCTTTTTATTTAACCAGGTAGGCTAGTTGAGAACAAGTTCTCATTTACAACTGCGACCTGGCCAAGATAAAGCACAGCATTGTGAACAGACAACACAGAGTTACACATGGAGTAAACAAGTCAATAACACAGTAGAAAGAATGTCTATATACATTTTGTGCAAAAGGAGGTAGGCGGATAATTACAATTTTGCAGATTAACACTGGAGTGATAAATGATCAGATGGTCATGTGCAGGTAGAGATACTGGTCTGCAAAATAGCAGAAAAGTAAATAAATATAAACAGTATGGGGATGAGGTAGGTAAATTGGGTGGGCTATTTACCGATGGACTATGTACAGCTGCAGCGATCGGTTAGCTGCTCAGATAGCAGATGTTGTGTTTTCTATATTTAGTTCAGTATAGTTTACAGTTCATTGTCATGCTTCCTCAATGTGTTTTCTCTGGTCTTTTCCAGGAATGGATTCCGTGAGGGAACTGTCCCCAAGCCCAAGAGAGCAGCAGTGGCTGCCTCCAGCTCTTAGAATCTGAGTCTGAAATAAAGTCATCATAAAATGACAACTTCATCGCCTCTCGTCCTCTTTGGTCAGTTCTAAGTTATACAATGAAGATAAACAACATTGAAATGTTATCTCTTACAATAACCCTAGCAGCAACCAGTAAGTCATGGGACTTTCAGTTCTATCACTAGAAATTGTTTGATGGAAGGGTTTTCCTGCAACCAGCAGAGGGACACATTTCTCCATGGTTTTTGTTTCTGGAAGATCAACAAAACAAACATCTGAAATAATCCACTGTTATGCTAAACATTTGTCTGCCTTTGAAGTATAACAGTCAAAGGCAGAAAAATGTTTAGGGAGTCACAGTATTGTGATTTGACAAAGGAGACACGAAGGATGGGAAAAAAAACAGGTATTTAGCAGTTCTACCAAGAAATATATTTCCCACAACTCATACTACTAGATAAGATGTGAAAATGTCTTGGTCTCAGTGACTCCATGGAGAGAGACTAACTGCTATGGTAACCAGTAATCTGATTCAATACATTTATTACAAATCACTTTGTCAGTAAATTCAAAGGGTTTCACTACAGCTGCTATCCAGGCGGTGATCCTTGTGGTTAACCAAACATGCTGTCTGTTTTCAATAGGCCCAAACCTATACATCCTTGAAAGCAAGGATGGGCATCTCCTGTCCTCTCGGGCCTGATTGGTGTCACACTTTTGCCCCAGCTAACACACCTGACACCAATTTTCTACTAATCATGATCTTCAGTTTAGGATGCAGTTAGTTTAATCAGCGGTGTTTTGCTAGGGATGGGGGATAAAAGTGAAACCTCTTTGACCCTGAGGGCTAGAGTTGCCCTTCCTTGCTCTATAGCTCACAGGTGACACTCAGTTTGCCAGAGCAGATGTCCATTAGGCTTTCCTGCATGGCCACTCAGTGTCTCAAAGCAATGTTTATGGCCTCTTCCTTTCACTGAACATGATCACGAGAAGAACTTAAGAAGTCCATGTAACAAGACATTTATTTGGCTTTCATTTATCATAAATGAAGCCAACCTTAATGGCTCTTTTCATACCTACATGTCAACAGTGTTTTAGTGTAAAGGTAGAGTTGACGTCGAAGTTTACATACACCTTAGCCAAATACATTTAAACTCCGTTTTTCACAATTCCTGACATTTAATCCTATGAAAAAATCCCTGTCTTAGGTCAGTTAGGATCACCACTTTATTTTAAGAATGTGAAATGTCAGAATATTAGTAGTGATTTATTTCAGCATTTCTTTCATCACATTCCCAGTGGGTCATAACTTTAATATATATATATACTTTACATACACTCAATTAGTATTTGGTAGCATTGCCTTTAAATTGTTCATCTTGGGTCAAATTTTTCGGGTAGCCTTACACAAGCTTCTCACAATAAGTTGGATGAAATTTGGTCCATTCCTCCAGACAGAGCTGGTTTGTAGGCCTCCTCGCACGCACATGCTTTTTCAGCTCTACCCACAGATTTTCTATAGGATTGATGTCAGAACTTTGATGGCCACTCCAATACCTTGACTTTGTTGTCCAGAAGCCATTTTGCCACAACTTTGGAAGTATGCTTGGGGTCATTGTCCAGTTGGAAGACCCATTTGCGACCAAGCTTTAACGTCCTGACTGTCTTGAGATGTTGCTTCAATATATCCACCAAACTTTCCTTTCTCGTGATGCTGTCTATTTTGTGAAGTGAACCAGTCCCTCCTGCAGCAAAGCACCCCCACAACATGATGCTGCCACCCATGTGCTTCATGGTTGGGATGGTGTTCTTTGGCTTGCAAGCCTCCCCCTTTTTCCTCCAAACATAATGATGGTCATTCTGGCCAAACAGTTCTATTTTTGTTTCATCAGACCAGAGGACATTTCTCCAAAAAGTACCATCTTTGTCCCCGTGTCCAGTTGCAAACCGTAGTCTGGCTTTTTAATGGCAGTTTTGGAGCAGTGGCTTCTTCCTTGCTGAGTGGCCTTTCAGGTTATGTCGATATAGGACTCATTTTACTGTGGATATAGATACTTTTGTACCTGTTTCCTCCAGCATCTTCACAAGGTCCTTTGCTGTTGTTCTGTGATTGATTTGCACTTTTCGCACCATAGTACGGTCATCTCTAGGAGACAGAACGCGTCTCCTTCCTGAGTGGTATGACGCCTGCGTGGTCCCATGGTGTTAATACTTGCATACTATTTGTACAGATTTGGAAATTGCTCCCAAGTATGAACGAGACTTGTGGAGGGTCTCCAATTTTTTTTCTGAGGTCTTGGCTGATTTCTTTTGATTTTTCCATGATGTCAAGCAGAGGCACTGAGTTTGAAGGTAGGCCTTGAAATACATCCACAGGTACACCTCCAATAGGCTAATTGACGTCATTTGAGTGAATCAGAAGCTTCTAAAGCCATGACATAATTTTCTGGAATTTTCCAAGTTGTTTAAAGGCACAGTCAACTTGGTGCATGTTAACTTCTGACCCACTGGAATGTGATACAGTGAAATAATCTGTCTGTAAAAAAGAATTGTTGAAAAAATTACTTGTCATGCACAAAGTAGATGTCCTAACCGCTGAAACTAGTTTAACAAGAAATTTGTGGCGTGGTTGAAAAATACGTTTTAGTGACTCCAACCTAAGTGTATGTAAACTTCCGACTTCAACTGTAGGTGGTAGTGGAGTGTTATTTCATTTGAACATGTCCATGTGACTTTTGGAGACGCTTGACAGAAAATGTTGAATTGGAATCTAGGTCCCAGGTCCCTGATAATAGTAGCTGACCCCGTATAAGGTGGGAGTGGTGTTTTGCTTTACAGTGAAAGTTCTCCCATCTTATCCAGTTTCCCATTAGCCCATGGCGTAGTAGATCTCCAACTGAATTGGATTTCCATGGCTGTATGCTTTTTTCTATCAGAATCCAGAAGGAGCTTCATCATAACAAAGTAGCTGTTCGTCTTTACAATGAAGACTCTAAAAAGACATTCAAAATAAACACGGTGGTTAGTCCATACAGGATGTAGAGGCGGAAATGAAGATTATCACAGCAGGAAAGGAGAAGAACGTGTCAGTCATGTCTGCCAGAGCGTTTGGGTAAAAGCCCTTGATATAGTGACAGCTATGACAGTTGATGATGTGGTTTCTCAGGTTGGGGTAAATTGTTTAATTATTCTGGAACATTTTCAAACTAGAGGTCACGGGTGAGGAGCGAGTCTGATAAGCATCATGATGGCATGTGTCTGTCAGCACTTAGGAGGAACTTTAACTGCGTTTTGTTTTTCTTACTGACAGTGTAGCAAGAAGACAACACTTTTTAAAAGACAACTTGATACGAAGTGCATAAAACATGAGGGATTTTACTCCAATGTAGTCTGTTGATGGATTCTGGGTTCTGACTCAAACTTGTAATAGTGTTAATTATCAGGTATCCTATTGAAATAGAGTGCTATGGTCTAGGGCCTACACCACAAGTTAAAGTCTGTAGGAGGAATGTGTATGGTGGCGAAAATTAAGTTTGGAATGTACTGAGTGAAGGAAACACGATCACATGCTGGCAGGCACTGATAGTGGTGGAGAGATGTGGTTTAGTGAGGAAGGGGGCCGAGGTCAGGTCACGTTAAGGGAGGAAGGAGAGGGAGATTCCACCCCAAGTTGAGGTATATATATACTACCACTGGTGGAACCATGTCTTGGTCTTATGCAGCTGTATGACCTAATGGGGGAATAAACTTGGTTTGAGCTTTACTAAGTGTCTGTGAGTTTTATTAGGTTCATTTAGAACCTAAAAGTATGTCAGCATCAACTAAGTACAAAAGGTAGCTGGAATTTCAGAGGTCCCTTTTGTAGAGGAGGTAATACAGCCTACCAATGGATCCATATCGAACAGCCTGATATGTTCTGACTTCTAAACTTGAAAGGTCCGGTCACATTAAGGGAGAAGGAACAGTTTAATACCCACATCACTTCCTGCCTAGCAATACAGATGTAATGTTTGGAAGGAAGGAGGAGACTTAACCTAAATTGGGATGTATATACTTGTTCTGGTGGGAACATGTCTTTGTCTGTTCAGCTGTCTGACCATTTGGGTGAATGAACTTGGTTTGAGCTTTACTAATCGTCTGTGAGTTTCTACTCGGTTCATTTAGAACCTAACACATTTGTTTTATTTAGGCTACTCCTTTAGTTTCCACTCTGATTCAAGTGTTCTGGGAGTGTTTACACAACCAAATGATTTAAAACTAAGAGTTCAACCCAAACACTTAGACCTAGCTTTCATGGCCATCTTAATTCCGGTAGAAACTCCTCACAGTGCATTGAGTTATATTTGAAATGTTCAGAAGATGGTTTACCTCTGACGTGTGTGACAGAAAAGGGAAAAGATAAGCTAACCACTCGGATGCATAACAGCTTGACTCTTTGTTATTGTGTGACAGGGTCGTTGCAGTTTGGAATTTCACTGAAAGGAAACAAGTGAATATTGCTACAAAGGATGTGGGCCCTAGATGTTTGTCCTTTGAAATTGTTGAATAAAGAAACCACTGGCACAGAAGGTCTGGGGTTGTTATTAGTGCAAAGTACAGAATGATCAAACCTTCAAATGTATATTGACTGAACCTAATGTTGGTTACGTCATTATTGATTATCAAACCCAGGTTTGTTATTAGGCAGCAATGTTCTTTTTTATGTTCACATCAGCTCAAAGTGAGTAAACTGGAATGTCTGGTCCCATTGCCTTGTTTGCTCATCATATTCAGGGGAACTTATTGGTAGGTTTATTAATTTGTATTTCACATCTCAGTCACGGTGAATTCCCGATTAGCACACCTAAGCCGGAGGATCGAACCTTGTATTTTATAGTGTGTGTAGCACAAGTTTCAGCATGTCCTTGGATGAGACAGCAATTTGTTAGATTCCAAAACCTGATCCTCAACCAGTGAATACTCAACAGGAAATCTGTTTAGGGTTCCAGGTGAACAGAGGTGAACTGTAACAGATGTTAAACTGACATCTCAAAGTACATTGCTGAGAAAGTATCTCTGTATTACATGATTAATATAGTGATAATACAATGAAAAACAGCCAAGCACATTGCTTATTCTATTCTTCTTACAAAGAAGTCATAATTCAGCTATTCTAAGTATAATGAAATATATATCCTTATCATAGCAGCATGACTTCACTGTTTGACGGAAGGGTCAGGTTTCCCTCATGGAGGAGGGTGGATGTAATCAGAGGCAACCGCAACAGTGGAGGAGATCTCAGTTCCTGCAAAACTCATTGTGACCACAATCCTGGAAGAGAAGGAGAGAGAGAGGACGCTAATATGAGTCCTTTTAAAGGCTCTCCCTCTCCAGAAACCTTTTTGGCATGGCCCTCATTGGAGGACTTCAACCCACATCTGCAGTCCCTTAGATCTTGACATATTTGCTAGGCCCAGGTCCCCGCTAACACACTTAGAGGTGACATCGGATACAGCGTGTGAGTAAGTGTAGTTGTCATCTGTTTCCAACCTCTGGTAAAGCACTTACCATTGGTGTTGATCAATGCCACTTACAATTTGAATCAAACAGTGGAAACGAGTCTGAGAAAGAAGGTTGGAGGGGTAAGGCATGACAGCTGACTTCAACCATAGACCGATATGGCAGTACTTTATCCAAATTATGACATTTGATCAAATGATTAAATTCATTATTTCACAATAATACATTACATTAGTGTTTGAAGCTTTACTGTACCAAGTTCTGAAATAGCTTGCAAAGAGTACATTAACACACACACACACACAATAGTTTGATTGTACAATAAGTCCCTGTTCCCATATATATATATATATATATATATATATATATATATATATATATATATATATATATATAAAAAGTCAGAAATGTTCTCTTTTGCTTATTGGTAAGTCACTGAGTTCATGTTAACTCGTAAAACATGTCAGGGTGTCTGAAAGCTGATGAACTTATGACCAGTTGTTGTTTTGCTATGTCTTCCAGGGTGACCATTTTACTAGATCCAGTTCCCCATGTTCACTGCTTACTATAAGGTTCCCACACTTCCCATTGGCTGTCAGACATTTATATCACTCATTCAATCACACACCTGAAGGGAGGGAAGCCATGTTAAATATTATTCCCCAACAAATACTGTTTCACATCAGTCTTCTGAGAACCCGCAATTAAAACAGACACACAGTTGGGAATCGGACTGCAGTCAGTGCTGGCTGGCCCTGGGCATGGCCAGAGTTTGGTATGATGGGACACTGGGCACTCTCATATAGAGAGACAGGACACCATGCTAAGATACAACATGGGCACTATATAAACATACAATATGGTCCAGACAACTTGCCAAGCACTTCCAAGAGTTCATATGACATTTGACCAGAGTAAAGAAGAATCTCAGAGTATCTGGAAAGGCTCAGTGGTTAAATACATTGATAACGTTTGTAATGGGTGATTAATCATGTGGGGAAAATGGGGGAATTTTGCACTCTGGTTGCTAGGTAACGTCTGAAAATAATCATGATGAAAAATGAACGAAAACATACTCAAATTGGTCTCTTGTGAAGGTCTGAAATCGTCTCCAAAAATCACTTTGTGGAGACCGGAGTTGGCTGGTACACTAGCTTTTAGCTGGGAAATGCTTGTGTGTTTCCAGTATGTTAGTCACATGACTGTATTGCTGTACTTTTCTACAGGTCTAATATAGCCTAACTTACTCGTCTTTGCTCGCTGTGGTGCATAAGTATGTATGCAATATATTTTCTTTGACATTTTGTCTTGAACTACATGCAAACAAACAAATAATGTATACTCTGTAAATATGACCACTGACAGTACTTCCCTAATTTTGGGACAGGGAAGTGGATGTCAGTAATAATAAAGGTTTATCCATCTACTGACTGTAATATAATATTATCCATTGCTTTATTATGTGTCCGCTGAAGAGGTCTGAAGCCTAAGCAGTTAAAGGTCCGTTATCATGGATTTACAGTGGGGCGAAAAAGTATTGAGATAAACTTTTGTGATTGACCAAATACTTATTTTCCACCATCATTTGCAAATAAATTCATAAAAAATCCTACAATGTGGTTTTCTGGATTTTTTTTCTAATTTTGTCTGTCATAGTTGAAGTGTACCTATGGTGAAAATTACAGGCCTCTCTCATCTTTTTAAGTGGGATAACTTGCACAATTGGTGGCTGACTAAGTACTTTTTTTTACCCCACTGTACATGAACTGAATCTGTTCCCCCTTTCAACTCCATTGACCTCGATAACAAGAATGACACCAAATTCATGGCTTTCATCAAAAGGTTTTTACCCTGTCCGTTTTCTTGGAACCTAAACAACAGATGTACATTTTTGGCCTCTTGGTTTCTTGGGGTAACAATGACGCAAGTGAAGGTGTTTAATGACACTTAATCTGAACACAATAATGGAAGACCATTTCAAACCAAATGACATTGAAGAGTAAGTGCCAAGTCAAATTAGTTTATTCTTACTGTTGGCCTCAATGTGTGTATTCGACTCGATGGGCACTTCTGCACGTGCCCTCTGTTCCCTTGGGTGCATCTCTATTGCTGAATATGTTTTTCTTGTATGGAGGTAAATGCGTTCACATCTTTGCTGAAGCGAGATCTTTAGCACATGGTTTTGTTTGAATCATATCTGATGGGCTTTACTTTCTGATTCTATGCAGGTCATCTTGAGCGCCTAAGACTTTCCTATTTGCTTTGGTTAATGTTACACAACAATGAGGATCAACATGTAACATGTAATTAATAACTGGTTTCATGGGAACGAACTGTGTTTAATACTGTTCTGAACCCCATGAATTAAGCCTGTATTCTGAGTCCAAACTATGTTTGTGTAGGGCTTAACAGAGTCAGACGGTTGACTAATTCCTGAAGCTTTTTAGATCATCTTCTCCCTCCCTGGTCTGCTAACACTGTATGGCTTCGGCTACAGCACTGAATGAGTGCCTCAATTGGTGAAATACTAATTAATTACAGATTTTACATGCCTAAAATGAATGACACTGTTATAAACCATTACCACCTGTACCCTGAGAAAAAAGTGTTGTTTTTACAGGGTTTCAACCATTGCCTGGTCTTCCTCTTTACATTAGATGTGTCTTTTCTCCCACTACCTGAGAAAGACAGCTTATGCACATTACTGCAGGTTTATCATCTCTACCATTCCATAGTTTCTGGTCTCTGTCATGTATAATGCTATAATAAGCATGACGTAGTGGTCTACTGTCCTGTTCATCTGTAGCTGACAGCAGATGTGCCCTGATGCTGAGCAGTCAGTGTCATAGCCCCCAGGAGACACAGGACAGAGAATTGATGTTGGCGTGCGTCCTGTTGACTTAAAGCAGCTTTATGTTTCCTTGTTACTGTAATGTGATGCACAGCACAGAACGGCAACGTATGTGTAGTTACTGACATTATATGGCCATGTTACAGGAGAATGGACGTAAATTTAGACTGGACGGAAGTGTGGCCACTAGCTCAACCCAGACCCTGAAACCTGATTGCTTATGAACTTGCTCGCGAACTCTATGCCCATTTTTGTTCATTAAGAGTGTCCATGAGCATCCACTGGCTCTATCTTATGAAAGTGTAGTTTGTGGAAGAGGCATAAACACATTTGGTAAAAGTATGTGTCACGTAAGATTGCAATCAGACCTGGGTCAATATACAAGACAATTACTGCAGTGAACAAGCCCTATTGTCTCTTTGGAAGTACTCCATGCAACAGCGTGTTTTGATAAATGACAGCCTTTCACAGTTTATCTGCTCTCTCCACCACACATCATGTGGCTGTTGTGGTTACTCATGTTGAGGTTGGTTGCTCTCACACACTCTGTGTTGATATTCCATTCTCAGCATATTTGTCAAAGCATTGCTAGTTCCAGCTTAAAGGCCCAATGCAGTCATTTCTATAACAATATCAAATCCTTCATGGGTAGTAATTAAGTACCTTATTGTAATAGATTTCCATTAGGGACAAAAATATATTTTTAGCAAAAAAATATTTCTCAAGCAAGAATTTTGCTGGGACCGTCTGGAAGTGGTCTGAGTCAAATCAAATGTTATTTGTCACATAAACCTGAATACAACAGGTACCCTTACCGTGAAATGCTTACCGTACTTACAAGCCCTTAACCAGCAATGCAGAGTAGGGAGAGGAAAACTGAAGACTAGCTATTATTGGCAGAGAGGTTTGGAACTATCTTTCTTATTGGTCAATTAACGAATTTGCCGCATAGTAATGTCACCATGGAAATTCGAAACTCCCGCCCATGCAAACCTGCTGATTAGAAGGTCCTGTGTAGATTGCATTTTCAACCAGCAACTATCTGTCACGCGCTGACCTTAGATATCTCTGTTTTCTATATATTTTGGTTAGGTCAGGGTGTTACTAGGATGGGTACTCTAGGTTTTTTGTATGTCTAGGGGTTTTGTATGTCTATGTTGGCCTGATATGGTTCCCAATCAGAGACAGCTGTTTATCGTTATCTCTGATTGGGGATCATATTTAGGCAGACCTTTTTCTCACTTTCTGGTGTGGGATCTTGTCTATGTTAAGTTGCCTGTCAGAACGAGTTGTGTAGCTTCATGTTTCGTTTGTTCGTTTTGTTGTTTTTGTTCGGTGTTCATTCATTAAAAGTAATAATGTAGGTCTACCACGCTGCACCTTGGTCTCATCCTTACGATGAAAGTGACACTATCAGTAAATAACACTGATTTTAAAAATCACAGCTTTTTACAGTGTTAATTTTATCAGGTGATAAATGATATAAGGAAAAACTCAATGTTGATTACACTGGACCTTGAATCATGTTGAATAGGAGCCATAGACGCTTGTTGTTTTATGAAAGATGCTGCCTCATTCAAGTTATGGGAAGTCTGCCTTCTGCTCGTCACAATATTTTGTGTGTGTGTGTGTGTGTGTGTGTGTGTGTGTGTGTGTGTGTGTGTGTGTGTGTGTGTGTGTGTGTGTGTGTGTGTGTGTGTGTGTGTGTGTGTGTGTGTGTGTGTGTGTGTGTGTGTGCAGTTACTAACTAGTAGATCTGGGATTCTTTTTGCGTGTTTGAACTTGAATTCATCGTTAACAGCCTTGGACCCAAGTTCGTTAGAGTTTGTTTAGCCAATTATACTTGCGTAAACTGGGAAAGCAGTGGCCTGTACCTTTCAGTAGCATCTGTGTGCTAACAGGGTCACAATATGACCTCTAAACTCTGTCAGGAATCTGAGTCTGAGAACCTTCCTGCTTACATAAATGATTTCCGCTTGTTCTTAGATGACATGTAGTTTAATGATACACACACACACACACTGCATGACACTGACTCTTGTGCGTGATGTTTTGCACATCCACACGTTCAGTCTCATAGGTGGTCCAAGGGAAATGGAGTCATGCACAAATCCTTGAAGACAATAGATGGGTCTCAATTACTGTTAATCAATTAAATTCATTTTTAGAATGTATTGCTTAAATTAATATTTTAGAGGGTGGATAAAATAAAAGCATATTGGATTTAAAATGAAAAACATCTGTCATTTTAGGGGGTTTACAGATATGGCAGAACATAATATAAAAAAATTGACAAGGACCTTTCATATTGTAACATTTCATGGCGGGATTGAATTACTTGAAACTTCTCATAGAGAAGAAATTACATCAACCTGATCTCAGGTAGCTGGCTAATGTTAGCTCGGCTAGGGGTTAAGCTTATGAGTTAGGTTAAAGTTAGGGTTAGGGGAAAGGTTAGCTAACATACTAAGTAGGTGCAAAGTTGCTAATTATCTAAAATGCTAAAGTTGTCCGTGATGAGATTCGCACGCGCAACCTTTGGGTTGCTAGACGTTCGCGCTAGATGTTCGCGCTAGATGTTCGCGCTAGACGTTCGCGCTAGATGTTCGCGCTAGACGTTTTCGCGCTAGATGTTCACGCTAGACGTTCGCGCTAGACGTTCGCGCTAGATGTTCGCGCTAGACGTTTTCGCGCTAGATGTTCACGCTAGACGTTCGCGCTAGACGTTCGCGCTAGACGTTCGCGCTAGACGTTCGCGCTAGACGTTCGCGCTAGATGTTCGCGCTAGACGTTTTCGCGCTAGACGTTCGCGCTAGACGTTTGCTTTATACGCCGACTAACCGCCCTCCTTTCATTTTTCCTTAAGTACCCTTCTGTCTTATGTAATCATACCAAACATAACATGTCATACTAATCTGGTGTCCCTGGTTTATGTATACTAGTATATGAGACCAGGCTGATTGCGTAAGTCACTAAATAATGACAATGACAATACTTAGGTGAATTACTGATAATCTGATAAACGTTCAAAAACTGGTACCAGAGTATAGAAATTCATATACAGAGTTTGGCAAACTACCCTGCATGTTGGCACAACTCATTTCACTCACCTGAAGGACAACTCATGGATAATGTTATTACACAGAATACTGCACTATACATTAACTCTCTAAAGATATTATGTGATGCAAAACAGTCAAGTGAAGTGCATCTCTGAACAGCAAACCTTCTACAGACATATCGTTTTGTGAGAACTGACTTTTCCTTGGTGTTATCATGGCAGTTTGGCACGTAATGACAGGCCCTATACTACATTCCTTTCCAAAGAATCATAATAACTATTCTGTACATCTCAATCATTGTAGCTTAAATACTCTAAATACTAACCCTCAGTTTGTACAATGATTGAAAGAAGCTAGTGTTAAACTGTTTAGCTACAGTGTACAGCCAATGCCCCTTTAGGCCATGGAGAAGCTGCTCTGCTCTTACTGCCTTGCTCTCTGACCTGTGCGAGAAGACAGGAAAAACAAACAAACATTGATGTTTCTGGTCGAGGTAGCTTGACATCAAAGTGGAGCAGACATCCTCTCTCTCTCACAGTTGTCTCTCTCTTGTTTGTCCTTCCTCCTGTCAGGCTTACCAAAAGCTTTTCAACATTGTTTAAATGTGCCATTCCTCGTCTTTAGAGGATGTCAAATGAGTCATCCTGGGAGCCAATCTATTTCTGTTGGCACTAACACTTCCGCTAACCGAATAAGTCCCTTAGGAGAGCAGAAGCTGTCTGAAAAGCCATCTGGGGCAGTCTGAAGGCAGTGTCGTCAATGTATGTGTGGACATCCCTCTGACTCACAGAAACTTCACAATAATATGAGGAGTCTTAGAGAAGCTGTTGAAGTAACCGTTCATGGGATTCCAAATACACAAGATCTATATGCATTTCTCCTGTACCGTCTCATTACTTAGCAACACATGAAGAGCCTGTTCTTTCACACATGACTGAGTGGTCTGTCCTCCCACACCAGAGGGGTCCCTGGTTAGGTTTGTCACCTCTCTCCTCCCATCCTCTGTACTTCTCTGTTCTGACAAATAAGAACTTTGGGGGTCTTGGACAGAGGAATTGCGGAGCCCAACCTGCTCTCCTGTGTGATGACAGCTTCCATCAGGAAGGTAGAGGACGACCTGAGAGGTGCTGGACACCTCTTTCAGCTCACGGGACACCAATGACGGGAACTCTTGTGAAGAGATGATGGAGTGGAGCTGGTGTTCATCAATGCAGTGGCAGTTCTGTGCTCCCTGTCTCTGCTGTCTCTGTGCTCCTATCTTACAGAACAGACACTTGATCTGCTCAATGAGCTTGAGGAGCACGGCCTTGCGGAGGAGGATGTAGATCCAGGGGTCCAGGATGGGGTTGAATGAGGCGAAGCGGATCGCCCGTAGATCTGGGTTCTTCTCCAGTCTCAGCTCCACCGGAGTCTTATAAATCTGGTTCAGAAACACTTGCACCTGCAAAGGAGAGGGAATAAATGGGATTTTGTTTTGCCCTGCTGAATTTAATTGACATGGATGCTTGTGTTTTTTATACAGCTTTTTGACACCTACATCTGCAAGAGAAATGTAATTTAATCTGATTGAATTCTGCCCAAGGGGAACACCAGGTGTGGCACTCAGTAAAAACATAAACAACTAACACACACACCACACATAACTAATGATGCTTATTTGTGTGGCGTGCATGTGTGTGTGTGTGACCGTGTGTGATATTTTACTTTTTAGTAATTTAGAAGACACTCAACCAAAGTGACGTACAATTAGTGCATTCATCGTCAGATAGCTAGGTGAGACAACAACACATCACATATAAAGTACATTTTCCCTCAACAAATAATTTATCAGCTAAGTCAGTGCTAGTACACAAAGCAGAATAAAATGAGTGTACAAAACATTAGGAACACCAGATCTTTCCATGACAGACTGACCAGATGAATCCAGGTGAAAGGATTCATGATGCCTTATTAATGTCACTTCAATCAGTGTAGATTTGTATTTGTATGTATTATGGATCCCCAGTAGCTGCTGCCTTCTTGGGGCTCAGCTAAATTAAGGCAGTTATACAATTTGTAGATGAAGAGGAGGAGATGTTGACTTCAAGGATTTTTCCTAATTGAGACATGGATTGTGTATGTGTGTCATTCAGAGGGTGAAGGGGCAAGACACAAGATTTAAATGCCTTTGAACGGGTATGGTAGTAGGTGCCAGGTGCACTGGTCTGTGTAAAGAACTGCACTGCTGCTGGTTTTTTCATGCTCAACAGTTTCCCGTGTATCAAGAATGGTCCACAAACCAAAGGACATTCAGCCAACTTGACACAACTGTGGGAAGCATTGAAGTCAATAGGGATACTGGCCCAGTCTATGTCATGGAAAGATCAGGTGTTCCTATTGTTTTGTACACTCAGAACACGTATTACACTACTATGTACATAAACTATGAGAAAACAACGGACTCTAACTTACATTCACAATGTGCGTAAAATATCAACTCGTTCGTACATTTAAATCGTGCGCACAAAGTTTTAAAATGGCCTTTCTGCGAATAGGAAAAATAAATACAATGGTTCACAAAGTGAGAAGAGAAACTTACAACAAGTGGAATTGAGCATATAAGCACCACCGCTGAGGTACAAATGAGTACAATCACCATCTGGATCTCTGCGCCGGCCAGATGCCCGAAGCTGCGTCTCCTTCTCGGGTCTGTGTTTCGTCCGGGGTCTGTCCACAATGACATCTTCCGGACAAACCGCCGGTGCATTCGAATCAGAGCACCGCATACCAGAACGTTACAGATAACTGTGGCTAGAATTAGAATCGAACTGAACCCCGCATACATATATGAAAAGGCGGCATCGGTCCTCACGTTGCTCCGCCACTCTATGAAGCACCAGGTTTGTGGGTACTGCTTTTTGACTTGTCCCAGACCCATGCTAGGTAGAGCGCAGAAAAGCACGTTGGAGATGTAAATAGCCAGAAGCGTCATGCCCGCCAGTCTCTGATCCACATAGTCGTTGTAGAAATACGCGTGGTTTATCGCCAAGTATCTCTCCACGGACATAGCGCATATAATGCTGAGCCCCGCTAGAGAGAAGAAAAGCATGATGAATCCAAAATACTGGCACAGTGGTTCCCCGCCTGGCCACGAGCCTTTCACATAGGTTGCGATGGTGACGGGACTGGCTAGGAGTGTCCCCAAAAGGTCTGTAACCGCCAGACCGCATACCAGCGTGTAGAACGTGGTCTCCTTCTGTTCTTTCCTGGATTTGCAGAGTACCACGATGGCAATGACATTTCCCACCACACCGAAAATAAACATGATGGACGGTATAGTCGGGATCATGATCCTCCCGGTCACAGTGTTGTTACTCATTTTAAACAAATATTTAGTTACATTATAGGCTGTCGTTAATATTTCCCAATAAGAAATACAGTAGATGCATTAGGCATGGTATCTACAAAAATGAAGCGTATCAAACATGATTGAAATCTTCATCCTGAATGTGAGCTGAATCAACATATTCACAACATAAGTTAGAACGCCTTTAAAATTGTTGTTTCGGAGTTCAGTTGATTTTGTCCAAGTATCTGTTAGCCGTCGACGTCATTGTCTTATCCCCTGTCCATTGACGTTTACAAATGACTGATCCATGTTTAAAATTCATGCTCACTCGTCTGCCTGTGTAATCTACAGTTCAGTGATATGATTGAGTCTGTGTGCTTTTTAAATTGCCCTCTGCATGAGCACTGCCCCGCCCCCTGCTCCAAGTCTCCAGCTGTCAATACCTCTTAGATGTAGTTTGTTGCTGAAACGCACAAAGGTTTATAGTTCCTCACTTTCCATGATTAGGCTATGCCCACAGAACTTCCTGGATGCTCTCTGCATATCTGAGATTTATATCATTTTAAAAATATAATATTTCAGTACAGCACATCAGTAACATTATTGCAGCAGAAACAGAAATAACACGCTATGTAAGCTAAAGTCAGTGGAGGGAAGGCCCGTTTTTTATTTATTTTATTTATTTCACCTTTATTTAACCAGGTAGGCTAGTTGAGAACAAGTTCTCATTTGCAACTGCGACCTGGCCAAGATAAAGCACAGCAGTGTGAGCAGACAACACAGAGTTAAACATGGAGTAAACAATTAACAATTCAATAACACAGTAGGGGGAAAAAAACATTACAGTAGGTATCTAGGTATAATTTATATTATTGTGTGGTTTCAACATAATAGGCCTACCAACGGCTTCCGAAAACAGAATCGGTCAGAGGCTCAGCAGGATGGACTGACCCTGCTGAGTTTTCTAAGGCGCCAGACTCAAGGTGAGAATCCTTCCATACCTTAAGGGAAGAATTCGGCAGTACCTGTATGGTTAGTGAGAAAGTCCATATTGCAAATGTACGGTCCCTTACTAGACGTCCGAAATCGTTTGTAAAATTCGCGGACGGCGTCGGGCCGAGCGGCAGGGCCGGACCTACCAGGAAGTCATCAAATGAACGTTGTCGGACATTCGGTTTCCGTTTTACAAAAATAATAAGATTTATGTCATTTTTCCCATGTCCCGGAAATTCCCACAAGAGGGCATAAGCAATCATATGGCTATTGCTACAAAACATCACGATTCACGACGGGGCCTTATCTCGAAAACTGAAAATATTTAGAAGCCGAAACTCGGTGAGCGTAGGGGCGGCATAATGGGCAGTTGGCCCCGAACAAGATGGCGTCTAGGCCTCAACGGTTTTTGAGTTATGGCCATTTATCTGGGATTAAAGGTCCAAAATGAAAATAGAGAAATTATTTTTCCACTTCACGTCAAAGTCAAGGAGCCTCCGGTGTCAATAAAAAAGAACCAGCCATTTATCTATCGTCATTTAAGAGAAATCGTACAACGACACCTTGGTGATGTTCACGGATAGGTGTTTTTTTTTTCAACGGTTACAGATCCAGTTGCAGGTTGTTCTTACGAATCTTTTTAAAGTGTGCTGCGGAGCTCTGCGAGATTTCTGTGATTTTCTATGATTTTCTGAAATAACACACACTCACTAAACCCTCCGTAAATAACTCAGTTCTTAACGTAAAGACTTAAAACTCGGGATTCTGTAAAGGCATACCCCAATCATGATATGAGTTTATTTATAGCTTCCTGTGCCAACCGGAAGTGCCTTTAATGGTGTCACAGTGGCAGTTTCCATGGGTTAAAAAGGTCAGATCTTTTCAAAACTTCATATGTGTGACTAGGTAACCCTCGTGAACTGTAAATCAGTCATTTCTCCCAACAGATGTCAAAGAAAATCTCTCACACGCACACACAGCAAGGATGGAGTGAAAAGTGCGGTTCTCAAAGACACAGAGAGCAGGCAATGGCATAAACATAATAATCTCTAGGCCGTGCCGAGTTCAACGAGATATCCCGCTTGACCGTAGCTCGCTCGGTCTAAGCGCAGCGACCATTAGAAAATTAGGCCCAAAATGAAGCCTGCCCCACAACGTCATTTGCTTTTGGGTGACAGTGAGAGAACCGTTAGGGTGAGAAGCACAATTCGACCTCAGGTACGTTCCTAAGGTCCTTCCGATCCGTGCAAGCCTAACGTTGACCGTGTGGCATTAACCCTTAATAGTTAAAAGAAGGTGTTTACTTCAAATAGTTTGCATTGACTTCTCTCCCCATAGGAATACATTGCCTGCACCCCTAAATTCAACCTGAAGTCTATATGGGTTATGAATGCCGTATGAACCTGTCTTTGATAACAGTCCATCAGGCCAGTATGAGGTCTACCTGTGTTGATTCTAGGCTTCCTGGACCAACCGGAAGTGGTTAAAATCACCCTAAAAGTGTTTTTCCATTACCTGCCTGCAGTTTGATAGACATAGTGCATTCAACCCTGTGTAAATCAGTCAATTCTTAACGTAAGGACTTAAAACTCAGGATTCTGTAAAAGCATAGCCCAGTGAGGATATGTGTTGACTTATAGCTTCCTGTGACAACCGGAAGTGCCTTAATTGGTGTCTCAGGGGCTGTTTCGAGGGGTTAAAAAGTCAGATCTGTCCAAAACTTCATATGTGTGATTAGGCAACCCCCATGAACTGTAAATCAGTCATTTTTCCCATAAAATTTCAAAGGAAAACTAAATCACACAGACACACAACTTGGAAGGAGGGACGTATTGGGGGTTGTAGAGACAGACAGTGCCTCCAATAGTTAGCTTTGTTCGAGCTAAAAAGAACCGTCAGACCTAGAGTTCCGAAACTTTAGAAACCTGTTCTAGACCTCGGGTCGATAGTGCGTGGTGAGTTAGGTGGCTCTAGAAGGTTCTCGGACCGAGAAATAGCCTCGTACATTTGCAATGACTTCAATTCATTTTGACCATTACGAAAATGGCGACATTTAGAAAAGTCTCAGAGACACAAGACTAGGTGCATTGAAACCGGCTCGGGCCATAGAGACGGACCCCAACGTTTCGGTCCGATAGCTCATTCAAGGACCCCATAGCAAGGCATGGAAAAAAGTGGATTTTCAGCACCAATTAGGGTTTTACTCGGGCACCGAAGGACCTATCGAGCCGAAACTCGGGATTCGGGGTCGCCTCACATAGGCCTTCACATAATGTCTGACCTGGACCCGCAGCTAGAACGTAACTATGTGTTTTACGTTTTTATTATGTTTTAAACTAATGGCGCTGTGAATTATGGGCCTGCTCTGACATATGTGATAGTTGGCTTCTAAATGAGTTGGAAAAAGTGGGTTTGGTGTCAATTGGTATCAGTTTGGTGTCAGAATGACATCTAATTGACTGGTGGACACTGACTTGCTAGTTGACTTTTGTACATTAGCAATATGTTTAAACGGAGAGGGACCATCACCAAAATGGCATTCTGAAATCAACACAAAAAATGGCATCACCATAGTCTCCAGGCTGTGCAGAGTTCAACGAGACGCCCCGCTTGACCGTAGCTCGCTCTGAGTGCAGCGACCTTGAAAAAAAAGGCGCAAAAGGAAGGCTGGCCCTCAATGTCATTTGCTTTTGGGTGACAGTGAGAGAACCGTTAGGGTGAGAAGCACAATTCGACCTCGGGTACGTTCCTAAGGTCCTCCCGATCCGTGCAAGCCTAACCTTGACCCTGTGGCATTAACCCTTAACAGTTAAAAGAAGGTGTTTACATCAAAGAGTTTGCATTGACTTCTCTCCCCATAGGAATACATTGCCTGCACCTCTAAATTCAACCTGAAGCCTATGTGGGTTATGAATGCCTTATGAACCTGTCTTCTATGACAGTCCATCAGACCACTATGAGGTCTACCTGTGTCGATTCTAAGCTTCCTGGAGCAACCGGAAGTGGTTAGATTGACCCAAAAGGAGTTTTGATGTACATCACCTTCAAAGGTGAAAATGACTGCATTCAACACTGTGTAGATCATAGATCAGTCAATTCTTAACTTAAAGACTTAAAACTCAGGATTCTGTAAGTGTTTATGTCAATCAAGACATGTGTTTACTTATAGCTTCCTGTGCCAACCGGAAGTGCCTTTAATTGGGTCACACTGTCTGTTTTGAAGGGTTAGAAAAGTCACATCTCTCCAAAACTTCATATGTGTGACCAGGTAACCCTCCTAAACTGTAAATCAGTCATTTCTCCCAGCAGATGTCAAAGAAAAGCTCTCACACGCACACACAGCAAGGATGGAGTGAAAAAGTGTGGTTCTTAAAGACACAGAGAGCAGGCAATGGCATAAACATAATGTCTAGGCCGTGCCGAGTTCAACGAGATATCCCGCTTGACCGTAGCTCGCTCGGTCTGAGCGCAGCGACCATTAGAAAAGTAGGCCCAAAATGAAGCCTGCCCCACAACGTCATTTGCTTTTGGGTGACAGTGAGAGAACCGTTAGGGTGAGAAGCACAATTCGACCTCAGGTACGTTCCTAAGGTCCTTCCGATCCGTGCAAGCCTAACGTTGACCGTGTGGCATTAACCCTTAATAGTTAAAAGAAGGTGTTTACTTCAAATAGTTTGCATTGATTTCTCTCCCCATAGGAATACATTGCCTTTACCCCTAAATTCAACCTGAAGTCTATATGGGTTATGAATGCCGTATGAACCTGTCTTTGGTAACAGTCCATCAGGCCAGTATGAGGTCTACCTGTGTTGATTCTAGGCTTCCTGGACCAACCGGAAGTGGTTAAAATCACCCTAAAAGTGTTTTTCCATTACCTGCCTGCAGTTTGATAGACATAGTGCATTCAACCCTGTGTAAATCAGTCAATTCTTAACGTAAGGACTTAAAACTCAGGATTCTGTAAGTTTCTATGTCAATCAAGACATGGGTTTACTTATAGCTTCCTGTGCCAACCGGAAGTGCCTTTAATGATGTCACAGTGGCAGTTTCCAAGGGTTAAAAAGGTCAGATCTTTTCAAAACTTCATATGTGTGACTAGGTAACCCTCATGAACTGTAAATCAGTCATTTCTCCCAACAGATGTCAAAGAAAAGCTCTCACACGCACACACAGCAAGGATGGAGTGAAAAAGTGCGGTTCTCAAAGACACAGAGAGCAGGCAATGGCATAAACATAATCTCTAGGCTGTGCCGAGTTCAACGAGATATCCCGCTTGACCGTAGCTCGCTCGGTCTGAGCGCAGCGACCATTAGAAAAGTAGGCCCAAAATGAAGCCTGCCCCACAACGTCATTTGCTTTTGGGTGACAGTGAGAGAACCGTTAGGGTGAGAAGCACAATTCGACCTCAGGTACGTTCCTAAGGTCCTTCCGATCCGTGCAAGCCTAACGTTGACCGTGTGGCATTAACCCTTAATAGTTAAAAGAAGGTGTTTACTTCAAATAGTTTGCATTGACTTCTCTCCCCATAGGAATACATTGCCTGCACCCCTAAATTCAACCTGAAGTCTATATGGGTTATGAATGCCGTATGAACCTGTCTTTGATAACAGTCCATCAGGCCAGTATGAGGTCTACCTGTGTTGATTCTAGGCTTCCTGGACCAACCGGAAGTGGTTAAAATCACCCTAAAAGTGTTTTTCCATTACCTGCCTGCAGTTTGATAGACATAGTGCATTCAACCCTGTGTAAATCAGTCAATTCTTAACGTAAGGACTTAAAACTCAGGATTCTGTAAAAGCATAGCCCAGTGAGGATATGTGTTGACTTATAGCTTCCTGTGACAACCGGAAGT
>NC_068445.1:32121987-32181987 GCF_023373465.1 Oncorhynchus keta
CATATCCCAGTTTATATGATCAATACATGTTGATAATTTAATTCCTCTGCTGTTTGTAACTACCCTGGTAGAATGACTGATAACCTGAACCAGATTGCATGCACTAGTTACAGTTTAAAGCTTTTTCTTGAGTGGGCAGCTTGATGAAAGCCTGTCGCTATTTAAATCACCCAGGTAATATACCTCTCTGCTGATATCACATACATTATCAAGCATTTCACACGTGTTATCCAGATATTGACTGTTAGCACTTGGTGGTCTATAGCAGCATCCCACCAGAATTGGCTTATGTGAGGCAGATGAACCTGTAGCCATATTAGTTCAACAGTATTTAACATGAGATCCTCTCTAAGCTTTACAGGAATGTGGTTCTGAATATAAACAATAACACCTCCACCTTTGGCATTTCTGACTTTTCTGTAGATGTTATAACCATACATTGATACTACTGTATTATCAAAAGTATTATCTAAGTGAGTTTCAGAGATTTTCAGAAAATTAATGTCATGTCTTACTAGCAAATAATTAATTGTATGAACCTAGTTTCTTAAGCTACATATGTTAATGTGGGCTATATTTAGCACTTTTCTGGGATGCTTGATTGTATTCATTGCTTTACTGGGAAGCTTAGCAGAAGTAGACATGCTCATGTTTTTTATGTTAGTGCCTGGTGAGCTGCACACAGTGGACTTCCTACTAAGGCACACCGCCTCAGTGCTAACAGTATAACTCTAGTTCATAGGCACATGATTACAGTGTGCAATAGCTGTAGGATCAGCAGAGGCATTCAGGGCATTTAGAGGGACATAAATTAGGTTACTTATGTTGTGTCTTTTAATGCCCCTGGGATAATGTACATTTTATAAGGCATTATAAAACTCAGCAACACAATGGTAGGGATTAACTGAGCTGGGCTCCATAATGGCTTCGTAAACTCAGCCTCAAAATGCTTTGAAAGGATACAGGAACCCATTTTTGGGGGGTGGATCCCATCCTCCTTATAAAACAAGCTTAGTTTCCAGAAGGTATATCAAAATGGTCAATAAATGTTACACCCACAGAGCTGCAAAAGTCTTGTAGTCAGTTATGGAGGGATACAAGTCTGATGAAACATTCAATGCCACGTCTGTTGGCATCAAGCAGAGACCCAATCAGTTCTTTAAAATCCATCTTTAGCTGTTCTGAGCTGCCCTTCATAATGTCATTGAAGTCCACATGAACTATGATAGACTCAATTTCCTGTTGCAGGTCTAAAATGTTTGGGAGCAGCTTATTGATGTCCTGTTGCAGGTCTAACATTTTGGGGAGCAGCTTATTGATGTCCTGTTGCAGGTCTAAAATGTTTGGGAGCAGCTTATTGATGTCCTGTTGCGGGTTTAACATGTTTGGGAGCAGCTTATTGATGTCCTGTTGCAGGTTTAACATGTTTGGGAGCAGCTTATTGATGTCCTGTTGCAGGTTTAACATGTTTGGGAGCAGCTTATTGATGTCCTGTTGCGGGTTTAACATGTTTGGGAGCAGCTTATTGATGTCCTGTTGCAGGTCTAAAATGTTTCGGAGCAGCTTATTGATGTCCTGTTGCAGGTCTAAAATGTTTGGGAGCAGCTTATTGATGTCCTGTTGCAGGTCTAAAATGTTTGGGAGCAGCTTATTGATGTCCTGTTGCAGGTTTATAATGGTTGGGAGCAGCTTATTGATGTCCTGTTGCAGGTCTAAAATGTTTGGGAGCAGCTTATTGATGTCCTGTTGCAGGTTTATAATGGTTGGGAGCAGCTTATTGATGTCCTGTTGCGGGTTTATAATGGTTGGGAGCAGCTTATTGATGTCCTGTACTCGTGATCCTGGATAGCACAAAGTTTTTGCTCCAGTGACAGGCATTTCTCATCATTGAACTGCCCAATACAATGGCCGGAGAACGGAGAATGGAACGGAGAATGGAGAAATCCGCCCATTTCTAACCCTCACACAATTCGTTGAACCCTTCACAGGCCAATGAGAAGAAGGACAGCATACATCCTCTGCTCCTGATAATAGGTCTACAGCAGGCATTTGATCACAAATAAGGATGAAACAGCCTATAGAGAGGTCAGAGACCTGGTCGTGTGGTGCCAGAACAACAACCTCTCCCTCAACGTGATCAAGACAAAGGAGATGATTGTGGACTACAGGAAAAGGAGGACCGAGCACACCCCCATTCTCATCGATGGGGCTGCAGTGGAGCAGGTTGAGAGCTTCAAGTTCCTTGGTGTCAACATCACCAACAAACTATTGTTATCCAAACACTCTAAGACAGTTGTGAAGATGGCACGACAAAGCCTATTCCCCCTCAGGGGACTGAAAAGATTTGGCATGGGTCCTCAGATCCTCAAAAGGTTTTACAGCTGCACCATTGAGAGCATCCTGACAGGTTGCATCACTGCCTGCTATGGCAACTGCTCGGCCTCTGACCGCAAGGTACTACAGAGGGTAGTTACTATGGCCCAGTTCATCACTTTTGCCAAGCCTCCTGCCATCCGTGGACTTCTATACCAGGTGGTGTCAGAAGAAGGACCTAAAACTTGTTAAAGACTCCAGCCACCCTAGTCATAGACTGTTCTTTCTGCTACCGCACAGCAAGCTGTAACGGAGCGTCAAGTCTAGGTCGAAAAGGCTTCTTAACAGCTTCTACCCCCAAGCCATAAGACTCCTGAACAGCTAATCAAAGGGCTACGCAGACCCATCTATGTACAGTCACTTTGTCTCTACCTACATGTACATATTACCTCAATTACCTTGACTAACAGGTGTCCCCGCACATTGACTCTGTACCGGTGCCCCATGTATATTGCCTCGCTATTGTTATTTTACTGCTGATGTCTAATTATTTGTAATTAAACTTTAATCAATTTTAACATTTTTTTAACTCATCTATTTTTACTTCACTTTTTTTTCTTAAAACTTCTAAAAGCATTGTTGGTTAAGGGCTTGTAAGTAACCATTTCCCTGTAAGGTCTACACTTGTATTCAGTGCGTGACAAATAAAATTCGAATTTATTAAAAAAAAAATATGTAACCTTTATTTAACTAGGCAAGTCAGTTTTTGATTTGATTTGATTCAAGTTCAAATCTTATTCTGATCAGCTCTTCACCCCATCCTACGGGGACGGGAACTGAGTTTAAAAATAAATATATATGTAAATATAGGACAAAACACACATCACGACTAGAGAGACAACACTACATAAAGAGAGACCTAAAGACAACAATGTAGCAAGGCAGCAACACATGACAACACAGCATGGTAGCAACACAACATGACAACAACATGGTAGCAACACAACATGGTAGCAGCACAAAACATGGTACAGACATTATTGGGCACAGACCTCAGCACAAAGGGAAGGAAGGTAGAGACAAGAATAAATCACGCAAAGCAGCCACAACTGTCAGTAAGAGTGTCCATGATTGAGTCTTTCTGATCCTAACTGATCAAACTCCTCTATCCTCTGAAGGTGTTTCATATGATTGTTCTAATCAAGTCTGCTGGGTTATTGTTCACATCCTCTGTTCTTTATCTGGAATGTTCACAGAGATATGGTCATTCTGATGGTGTGGATGACCACTTGTGTCTGTCTAGTTTATATCTCTACGTTCATTTGTCAGTCATGCTTTATTTTACAATCCTGATTCAGATGGATTTTACCTTATTGTTTTTGTGGATACTTTCTGAGAATTACTTCAAGCCTGGCAGTGGCAGTATAATAAAATTAATAATACTGTAGTTTCTGAACATGTATACCAGGTGTATGCTATTTGTCTTTACTTGGTCACATTTACATAGCCTATGGATGATCTGTTCTGTTGACAAACAGTAAAAACAGCACTGATAACACCCCAGGCCTTGTGTACCTCACAAGGCCTGTAGAAATGCCCATATAATGTTGCTTTGGCCGGGACTCCATGACTAAGAGCAAAGGGTTGGGAATTAGAACATTGTATGTGTGTATAACCCCAAGAGGTGTGTGTCTTTAACCCCAATAGAAGGGGTTATAGCAGTAGGGGGATTGGGGTAAGTCCTTTTTGGAAATGTGCAACAGATTCCAGAGAGGCCTGTCTGTCTGTTCCTCGGGCCCACAGCCCCTGTTGTCCCTGTCCTTTCACCACTCAGCTCTTTATTCTGCACTACTTTGCGTCTCAATTAACACACAGGGGATCTTTGTGTGGCCAGAGTGCTGTGTGCGTGCGTATGTCTGTTAGTGTGTGTTTGTGTGTGTGTGTGTGTGTGTGTGTGTGTGTGTGTGTGTGTGTGTGTGTGTGTGTGTGTGTGTGTGTGTGTGTGTGTGTGTGTGTGTGTGTGTGTGTGTGTGTGTGTGTGTGTGTGTGTGTGTGTGTGTGTGTGTGTGTGCGTGCGTGCGTGCGTGTGTGTGTGTGTGTGATTGTGTGTGTGCGTGCGTGCGTGCGTGCGTGCGTGCGTGTGTGTGTGCGTGTGTGTGTGTGTGTGTGTGGTGTGTGTGTGTGTGCGTGTGTGTGTGTGAAAGAGATAAAATGACAGTGAAAATTACAGACATACACAGGCAGACCAAGAGAGAGAATGCAGAGAGAGGGAGCGAGAGAGAACTCAGAGAGAGAGAGAGAGAGAGATAAAAAGAAAGAGAAAGTGAGGGAGAAGAGAGTTTTACCCAGAGGAAGAGGAGGATCCCTTTCATAAAGAGCATTTCCCCATAGCTACCTGGGGTTGTGAGCTGCAGAACCAGTGTCCCTCTCAAGTAAAGGACATCCTCTCATACAACTGTGGTCCTTCTGTGGCTCAGTTGGTAGAGCATGGCGCTTGTAACGCCAGGGTAGTGGGTTCGATTCCCGGGACCACCCATACGTAAAATGTATGCACACATGACTGTAAGTCGCTTTGGATAAAAGCGTCAGCTAAATGGCATATATATTATTATATTATTATAACTGGTAGCCTACATGTAGGTAGAGTGCAGTGTACTTCAGATCTGTGTTACGTGCTCTGTATCAATTCTTATGTTATGTTTATCATCATTGTTATTGCAGAATAAAGGAAGAGGATGTGATGCTAGGAGCCTGATCAGCAGAGGTTGGACCAGCTCTCTACCACTAATCACCTTAAAGGATCCTTAGCCACTGTCTGCTGCTATTGGACTGGTGAGTTGACATGTAGCCTCCTCTCCACATGGCTTGTGAATGTCTATTGCCGTGCTGATTTCACCCGATCTAGGTAGTACCATAAAAAAAGGTAGCATCATTTAGCTAGACAGTTCTCTCTCTCTCTCTCTCTCTCTCTCTCTCTCTCTCTCTCTCTCTCTCTCTCTCTACATAACAGTGGATGGTTCATTATCATGGTCCAGTCAACAAAGTTGTTGTGAAGATGGGGAGGGGTAGCCTATGTCTGTTATAAAAAGATCTTCTGCGTTTTTGTTGTTCAGGCTCTGGTCTTGTCCCATCTTGATTACTGTCTGGTAATATGGTCAAGTGCAAAGAAAGAACTAGCAAAGCTGCACCTGGCTCAAAACAGAGCATCACGCCTTGCCCTTAACTGCACATACAGAACTAACATCAACAACATGCATGCCAGTAAAAACAACTGATAACATCCCAGGCCTCGTGTACCTCACAAGGCCTGTAGAAATGCCCATATAATGTTGCTTTGGCCGGGACTCCCTGACTCAGAGCAAAGGGGTGGGGATTAGAACATTGTATGTGTGTATAACCCCAAGAGGTGTGTGTCTTTAACCCCAATAGAAGGGGTTATAGCAGTAGGGGGATTGGGGTCAGTCCTTTTTGGAAATGTGAAATGTTTGTCCAACTGGTTGAGGGTTGACAAGAGATAAACTGCTTCTCTTCTATTTTTTCATGAGTATTTTCAGAGTGTCTGCATAATCAAACAACTTACAGCTCAGACACCCATACATACCCCACAAGACATGCCACCAGGGGTATCTTCACAGTCCGAATTCACGGCAACGAACAATATTATACAGAGCCATGATCACATGGAACTCCCTTCCACCTCGAATACTCCAGCAAACCTCAAAATTACTTTTAATTTTCAATTTAAAGCTTGATTCAGTTTTCTTGATTTTAAATCAACAAACTAAACACATTCCACATTCCCAGAGGTGGCAGACATAAATGATATAATCCAATAAAAAACAAACAAACAAACTTGCAGCAGCACTATCTGTGATCATGTTATCTATGTCCATCTTTAGCTGAGACAACCAGCAAATGATTCGTTTTACAGCACCTTACAAAACATGCATGTACACACATATTTCCTTAGTCACCCCATTCACTCTGTCATTGGAAATATAGTTGAGTAGTGGAGACCAGAGTCTATCAAACCTGGGATGTCTGTTGTGGAGGTCATAACTGAGCTTTTCAAAGGAAGAAAGTCAACAATCTGTTCAATCCACATTTTAAATGTAGGAGAGGAATTAGAAGTATGTGATAGTCATAAACAAATGTTCTCTGTCTGAATCAAGAACAAAGTCCTGCTGGGCATTAAGAAGATAGATACACGGGGTCATATCAAACTCTACATTCAATATTTTCTGTGCAGAAGTATGTATAGATTTCCAAAATCTGGTAACTCCAAAATACATGCATATAGGTTCCACTTTCAGAGGTACATCTTTTACAAGCTGGATAAATGTCTGTATTCATTCTATGGAATCTCACTGGGGTATGATAACATTTTTACAAAAATGTGTAATTATAATCTTTCATTTTTATATTAGTATTAATATTAGTAGGAGCAGTATCCTGCCGCAAAAACATCCGCCCATAGCTCATCACTGACAAAGGTCCATTTCCCAGATTACTTTCAAAGGAGTAGCCTACATTCTCAGAAAGGAGTCTGTAGATATATGAGAATTTGTCTTTGATGGATTGTGCTGTAGCATGAAGGGTTTCAACCTCATTCAGCTGAGCTCTAAACCTCCCCTTGGAAGTGAATGAGGAAATTACGTGTGTAATTTGAAGATAAATATATATTTTTTAATTATTGGCACAGTGAATTCACTGCAGAGCTCTTGAGAGTATTTCAGTGTAGTTATGTTCTGATGAAACAGGTCTGAAAAGGTTCTGATCCCTAGAGGATGCCAAGAGGAAAGTTGGCATCACTCAGGGTTTTTGGCAAGTCTGGCTTGCATTCTATAGGCGAGTGAGAGCATATCTGGGAGGAAATGCCAAGGTATTTCCTACAGTCCTTCCATGCTACTAGGGTTTTGTAAATCACAAAGGTTTTGGGTATGTTTCCCACTTCATTAAAGTTATTAATGAATATAATTGAGCATAGGGGCAATGAACCACAGGATTGGGTTCTGAATCTACTTTGAATCTTGCAGCCGAAACGCGTCAGTTTTTAAACTTTGTTTCCATTGAACATGCCATCCAAATAAAGGCATGTTAATTAAATATATGACGAGTGCTTTGGTCCTCCTTTCTTTTTGATGACCACATTGAATCTTGTCTGTTTGTGATCCATGTTGCAGATTTGGGCAGACCTGTATTACAATCGAAAGCAGGGAATGGCAAGACCACCATTAGATTCCGGTTTCGATAGAGTGTAGAACTTGATCCTAGGTTTTTTATTGCCCCATATAAATTTGGTGATACTTTGGTTGTTTGTTTTGGAAAAAGAAACTGGGAGATACCATGGGAGCATCTGAAATAAATAGTTCAATCTCGGGAGGATGTTCATATGGATGACATTGATGCTCTGCCCCAACAAGTAGAGCAGGGGGGACAGCGAGCATACTTGTCTTGTGCATGTCCCAAAGGGAATCTGTCAGAGTTCAGTCCGTTAGTAGACACCATTGCATTTGGATGAGAATATAGGTACTTAAACCATCTAATGAAGTTTGTGCCCATATTGAACTTTTCTAAGACTGAGAACAGAAAGCTCCACTCCATCCTGTCGAACACCTTCTCAGCATCCAGTGAAGCCAACAGGACAGGGGTCTTCTGTGCGTTTACTTGATCAATAATATCAAAAGACGGTGAATGTTTTCAGAAGAGTATCTGTCTCTAATAAATCCAGTTTGGTCCACTTTTATGATTTTGGGATGAACAGTGTTTAGTCTTTTGGCAAGCAATTTGGTAATTATTTTTTAGTTGAAATCCAACAAGCTTATGGGCCGGAAGGACGAACAGGATAGAGGGTCCTTGTCTTTTTTGAGCAACACTGTAATGTGGGCTGTGTACATAGAGTCTGGGAGAGCTCCGTTTTAGCAAAAATCCTCCAGCATTGGCATGAAGATAGGGCGGAGCTGGGGCCAAAAAGCTTTGTAGAACTCTCTGGAGAATCCATCTGGGCCTGGGGACTTATTAGGTGAGATGGAGTTGAGATTTTCTTGGTTGGTCTCTGATAGTTTGGTAGCGAGATTTCCTCTATGAAGGAATGGAGTTCTGCATCTGTATGTTTTCTCTCAGAAGTATAGAATTTGCAGTAAAAATCATGATGTTAAATGTATCTTATTTGGATCAAATGTGACCTTGTCATCTGCTGTTTGGATTGACCCATGATTGTACGCTTTGATTGCTCTTTTTTGAAACGGTATGCAAGCAATCTGCTAGGCCTACTGCTATACTTATGCTATTTCTGTTTCGTAAAGAAAACGTTTTATTTTCTGTCTCGAGTATAGTCCAGGTTTAGTTTGGCTGGCTGCTTTAAGTTGACTCCAGGAGGCGCTGTCTGGGGATTGTTTATTAACTTTTTTGCAGTGTTCCAGCTCCCTCTCAGGATCTAACCGGTGCTTTTATTGCTTTTTCTTAGAGGAAGCATATTGTGGCCAGAGAAACAGGAGAGTCTTTGTTGTCTTGTGTGTAGTTGTCTAACCATGTAGTGACCAATGTACAGAAGGTGTTGAATTTCCAGCTCTTTGACCTTGGTTGTTTTTACAGTGGACAAATGCATGTTCTGAAAGTGCTATGGGTCCAATTGTACAAGTGGCAGAATTTATTAAAATGTTTGGGATGAAAGTGTAATCTATACGAGAGTAGGTGTTATGGATATTTGAGTAGTGTTTATAGTCCATAGATAAGCCATTAGTCTCTCTCCAGATATCTATCAGTCCCAATTTTTTAGTAAGAGAGTTCAACATCTTTGCCGAGGGTTTGGGTTTGTAGTGGGGACTTGAGATGATTTGTCGAGAGTTGAGTTGAAGGTACAATTAAAATCTCTAGCCAGCACTCCAAAGGAAACACACAGGGCTATATATTTTTTTTTGACATGAAGGCAGCAGTATCTGTGTTAGGGACATATATATTTAAGATAGTAGTTAAATTATTTGAGTAAATCTCCCCTCTGGATCAGATATGTTTTTGTAAATTTTGAATGTAACATGCTTATGGTTAGGTGTAGCTGTGCCTCTACTGTCAGATTTGAAATATTAGAAATACACCTGTCCCACCCAAGCTCTGCGGAGTCTAGCATGTTTGGCATCACAGATGTGTGTCTCTTGAAATAGCGCAATGTTTGATTTTGCCTTTCTGAGAACATATTTTATATTTTTCTGTTTAATTGCATGACCGAGCCCATGGAAGTTCCATGTCAGTAGATTTAAGGTACTAGTCAACGTCATCGTACAGTATTCAAACTGTAGTGCAAGTCAGCTCTGCGTATTCGTCAATAATAGTTACAGCTGCAATCACATCAAATTAAAATAAATGGTGTACATAAAATAGCAATCTCTGAACACCACAGCCGAATTCCCAACAACTCAGTCACAATTCGGTGTTCCAAAAAACGGGAACAGTTCGCAACACACAACGTCTCCCAAGAGAGAGAAACAAAAAGTCGCATCCTCTCCATTGAATGAGTGACAATGTAGCCCCCGTCCAGACCACACGAAAAAAGAGAGGGAGGAATAAAGTACATAAAATCAATATCCCAGCCTACAAATACATCCCCCATATGATATAGGGCGAATCATTTGGACTTAAAACACAGACATTTGTGAGCAAAAGTTTAATAGAACACAGTTATTCCTTCGCTCCTATATTCAAGGTCCTCTGTTTTCTCATCCAGATGCTCTATTTGCTATTGTTTCCATGGCATCTGCCAGTGAGCCTCATCTAGGTACTCCACGTGTATGGTTATCTTGTTGTTGATGTCAGGCAAGCCATTTTCCAGGGTTGTCACCTTGCCCCCAATCACACTGAGCTGAGAGTTAATGCTATCTAGTTTGATGTTGAGTTCTGTACGTTGGGATCTCAGCTCAGAAAGGATGTCTTCAAGAGAGGATTTTTTTTAAAGGCACACGTAGCCTATATCTCTATACATACACACAAACTATCTAGGTCAAATAGGGGAGAGGCGTTGTGCCGCGAGTTGTTGCTTTATCTGTTTTTTTAAACCAGGTGTGCTGTTTATTTGAGCAATATGATATTGAACGGAGTTCCATGCAATAATGACTAAGAACATAATCCAGAAGAGAGACAAACATGCTCACTGTCCATCACCAAGCAACCAAGTGGAGTTGTCAATCATACTCTAAACACAAACATTTCCAATTGATTTACTGAGGTGACTTTTTTTAATATAATCTGTACTCTCCAGTGTATTAGCTGCTAAATAAAATGCATAAACAACTCATTTTCAGTGTGTGTGTGTGTGTTTGCGTGTCTGCCTATGTTTTGCACCACATGTGCCGTGTCTGCACGCTCACATAAAAGGCTAATTTGCAGAACAGTGTTCGCTTTGTGTTGTAAAAGCGGAGGCCTCTTCTCTCTTGGCGAGTCCTTTTAGCCTCCCTCAGATCAATGGCTAGATATTCATGCCAGAGAGACACAGGAAGGCAGGGAGGTGTTTGAAGGTTGGGCAGACGGGAGAGCTCACAAAGGGAATCACTTTGATTTGCTATGCTCCACCTCCACTACTCCCCTTCAGTAGAAACAAGTGATATCCTGTATTGCGATATCACTCATTATAATGAGGTGTTTATAGAATATTATTATTATTTAGATTGGTTATGGCTGCTGAATTGCACGACAGTTGTATATCCTCGAAATTCAAACTAAGATGGTCAATGCCAAGGATTGGACTGAAAATCTTCATATACAGGCATCCCTCATCTATTGACTTAGTGATTCTGCTTGGTTTTGTCTGTGAAGTTGTATGCCTGGTCATGTCTGAGATACATCAGTGTTGTATTAGAGACCACCAGTCTGGTTGTGTGGTGCTTAGGCTGATGATAGAGGAACTAACCCCAACCTATGGTGGAGAGCATCAGGCTTCATTACTTCAGGATGCGTTACTTCTGCTCATTTAGAAGCTATAGAGGTTATAGTTAGTGATGGGGGAAAATTGATTACATGACATATCACAATATTATTAGGGACAATATTATATTGATACTGTGACTCCATGTATCAAAAATATGTTTTGCAAAGCTTTGTTAGCCAGTGCTAATCAGATGTACCTGAATGAAATTTGAATGTGTTACATTTTTTGAATGAATGAAATTGTATTTTTGTGTCAAATCTCCAATTGGCAACCCATCCCGTATGCGATTAATTTACACATAAACAAACATTACAATAATCCACTATGGTAATTAAATGATCATTCTTAGTCCAGTGTTCTCTGCTTTCGCATCGCATAAAGAGTAAAACATTTAAAAATTAAAGAAAGAAAAAGTAAGGTAAAAATCAATACAACATAGTAAATGACATCCCTAGAGCAGTGAAATAATACACTGTACATACATACATATAACGCAACGCAACGCAACGCAACGAAAACAGAAACAGAAGTCACTTGAACCTTGTCTGGCACAAAGACAAGTTTCATGTGGGAAACAAGCCTATACACATTCTATATACACATGCCATTAACTTCTTAGAGCTAGGTGTTCTGCTAGCGATAGGAAACAAGCCTATACACATTCTATATACACATTCCATTAACTTCTTAGGGCTAGGTGTTCTGCTAGCGATAGGAAACAAGCCTATACACATTCTATATACACATGCCATTAACTTCTTAGGGCTAGGTGTTCTGCTAGCGATAGGAAACAAGCCTATACACATTCTATATACACATGCCATTAACTTCTTAGGGCTAGGTGTTCTGCTAGCGATAGGAAACAAGCCTATACACATTCTATATACACATGCCATTAACTTCTTAGGGCTAGGTGTTCTGCTAGCGATAGGAAACAAGCCTATACACATTCTATATACACATGCCATTAACTTCTTAGGGCTAGGTGTTCTGCTAGCGATAGGAAACAAGCCTATACACATTCTATATACACATGCCATTAACTTCTTAGGGCTAGGTGTTCAGCTAGCGATAGGAAACAAGCCTATACACATTCTATATACACATGCCATTAACTTCTTAGAGCTAGGTGTTCTGCTAGCGATAGGAAACAAGCCTATACACATTCTATATACACATGCCATTAACTTCTTAGGGCTAGGTGTTCTGCTAGCGATAGGAAACAAGCCTATACACATTCTATATACACATGCCATTAACTTCTTAGAGCTAGGTGTTCTGCTAGCGATAGGAAACAAGCCTATACACATTCTATATACACATTCCATTAACTTCTTAGGGCTAGGTGTTCTGCTAGCGATAGGAAACAAGCCTATACACATTCTATATACACATGCCACAATACATAACAAATCAAATACATTTTTCTCATGCGCCAAATACAACAGGTGTAGACTTTATCATGAAATGCTAACATACGAGCCCTTTCCCAACAATTCAGAGTTAAAAAGTAAGAACAATTAGCAAATAAGACAAAATAGTAACACAATAACATAACAATAATGAGGCAATATACATGCAGTACCAGTACCGAGTCAATGTGCAGGGGTATGAGGCAGTTGGGGTAATTGAGGTAATATGTCCATGCAGCACAGGAGGTTGGTGGCACCTTAATTGAGGAGGAAGGGCTCGTAATGGCTGGAGCGGAAAGAGAGTAATGGTATCAAGAACATCAAACACATGGTCTCCATGTGTTCGATTCCATTCCATTAGCTCCGTTCCAGCCATTATTATTAGCCGTCCTCCCCTCAGCAACCTCCACAGACATTTAGGTAAGGGTAAAAGTGACTAGGCAATCATGATAGACAATAAACAGAATATCAGCAGAAAATAGTGAAAATAAAGAAAATCCCTTGAATGAGTAAGTGAGTCCAAATTTTTGACTGGTACTCTATGTACACCTAAACAAACGAATTATGCACATGCACTTATACTGTTTTGTTTGCTCAAACACCCCACCCCTGATCACACACATGATTAACAAAGCCGGGATTTAAAGATGTAGTAATTGTCTTCATTAATCCCTACAGTAAGTGTGTCAGAGAGAAGAGAGGAGAGAGTGGGAGAAAAGTTCATTATTCGACTGACTTCATTGTTCAAGAGAGGGACAAGCTCATGGGGCATTTAAGGCAGTACCCCATGACAGTACCTTAACGTCAGTCATATTCCCTTACTCCATCCTCCCCACTACTCCCCCAAAAGTGGGCTATATATAGAATCAAAGAGCCAGTTAAAATGCAGCAGCACTGATGTGAGGGCCAGTGGACTGAGAAACTGTTGCTCACTCTCGAACAACTAACAGTCTTTATTAAGCCATCCTCTGTTTCAAGGAACTGTCAGGGGTTCACCTTGGGGTCATGATAGGGGCTGTACCAAATGTTTGATGTATTATAATAATTTATTATGCTTATTGTATTAATAGAAGGGGAGGGGGTAAAAGACCCCTCCCTCCTTACATTTATAGGGTCCTAGACTACAGATTAACAATATATATATTCATTATAAAGGTGTAATATTGTTCCACAGTCTTTTCTAATCTATGCCTCTTATAAAGAAACTGTCTGAGAAATGTGTGACTGTGAGAAAGAACTCTGCAGGGGAGTGTAAGAGATAAGAGATTAGTCAGACATTCACTATAAATCAACTTGGACATTTACTGCTGAGCTTTTAGATAACACTAAAACTATTGTTTATATAGCTGTGTAGGCATGATTTTGGTCTCATGAGTGGAAGGTAATGACGTAGGCAGTGATATCACTAAGATATGACTGTTGGAATAATAAAGCAACTCGGACTCTTTTCTATTTTGCAGAACTTACTCGGAAACATGCGTGCTATGTTCCCGTTGTCAACTTCTGTCTGCAATTGCATTAATAAAGGTTTTTGAATTATTTAATTAAAGATATTGTCTGAATGCTAATTTCACCAATGAGCCAATGTTTGACAAGGAACAAGGAACGGACCCCAAAATAATGATATTGAGGAACAAGCTGTGCTTACAAACATTCTGGAGATACCTTCCTTGAACATACTTGAGCTACAGATCAAAAACCAACATCAACTGCCTTGGTTAAGGCAGTATTTTCATACTGCAGTCCATTGAAGGTCTGGAGAAAGAGACTAGTAGCCTCTGTTTTGGGTTGGACCCTGGTTGTGACCCCATTCACCCTAGGGTTTCTTCGGGAGAGTTGGGATATGCAAGAAACACATTTCCAATTCACACATGCATGAAATAGGACAAATATAAGCACTCGCCAAATTATCATAAATTATTTCTTATCTGTCATTGTATGGACACTCGATGAAGCAGCAAAGCTCTCTACATAGACCCTATGTATAAAGGTGAGATTCCCACATTTAACATGTTTTTGGTGCGATCGTGAATACAATACAAGAAATGTGCATTTTGCAGCGCAGATAATGGGTTTGACAGGATGAATTGAACAGGGCTCTGGGTATTTCCCTCATCAACACAACAAGTTATTGTCTGTGTTTTCATCCATAGGTGGTGCCTTGCACCAGAACCCCTTCCAGCCATGAGCTAAGCCTTCCCTATCCTAGGCATCCTGGGTAGGATGACGGCTGTGTGCCCCGCTGGGGTGGGACCTGCTGGGGCTACAGTGGGGTGCTCCAGGGGGTCTGGGGCTGGGGTTTTGACTGGGAGCACAGCGGGTCAAGACAAGAGATACGCACGCTGGAGCCGCTTGGAGAGCTCGGACATCACTACAGATGACGAGGGGGTCCCTGGCCACCGCATCACCCCCCTGGAGAGGCTAAACCTGGACTTGTGCCAGGACGACAGGTAGGGCAAGGATGACAGGTAGGGCCAGGACGACAGGTAGGAGCAGGATGACAGGTAGGAGAAGAAGGACAGGTAGGAGTAAGACAACGCTCTCTAAGAAAAAAACATGAAAGAAGATTAATTACCACATGTATTATTATTCTGGATCATTTGTAAGGGCTGTTTATTTTATTAACAGGGTGGTCCGTGAGCTTACCTTGGGCCGGCGTATCAGCTTCTACAAGGTCCGTGGAGAGATCGGCTGTGGAAACTTTTCCCACGTCAAACTGGGGATCCACGCCCTCACAAAAGGTAAGGAAGACACCTGCCTGGCAGGAAACACATTAACTGATATTTAACATAACACACACAGCCCTGCTATACTGCAGATGCTCACCAAACCTTTGAATTTTTGAATTATGCATTCATGGACAATAAAAAAGTGAAAAGATATGTAGGCCGGCTGGCCAATCTTCACTAAATAGGCTGGCTTGAGTTAAATATTTATTGGAAAACCCAGATCCTCTGCCCCAGCAAAATCTCAAAGCGTAGTGATGACTGACAAGCTGTTTTCATCAATGAGCTAATAATACATTTCCTTGGATAGCTGTTTGCTATTGAGCCAGTGGTTTGCCACTGGGCACAGACATCATTTCAACATCGAGTTTTGATTTAGTTTTGGTTGAGTTGTCTACTAACATGTATTCAATGTGAAATCAACGCAAAGAATCTACGGATTTGGGTTAAAAAGTTTTTAAAAAACACTAAATTCCCACATTGATTCCATGTCATAACATTGATTTTTTGTATGATGTGGAAACACTTGATTCAACCTGTTTTTGACCCAGTGGCCTGTAGTTTGAATCTGCCACAGAAAGACTGACTGCTGTTCGACTGCTGCCCTGGAAAATATGGATTGATTAGAGATCTTATGTTTGCCTAAGGATGGATGGAATTCCTGCATGCTTCATCAAAGACTGAAGTGTGTTTTGTGTGTGTGCGTGTCACGACTTCCGCCGAAGTGAGTTCCTCTCCTTGTTCAAGCGGTGTTCGGTGGTCGACGTCACCGATCCACCTTTCATTTTCCATTTGTTTTCCCACACACCTGGTTTACATTCCCTCATTACTTGTCATGCATTTAACCCTCTGTTCACCCCCATTTCTGTGTGTGAAATTGTTTGATATATAGTGCTTGTGCACTTTGACTGGTTCGCGACGGGTTATTTTGTACCCATATTTCGTTGTTCTGTGTGCTGTTGGTTTTGCTTACTGCTCTTGTTATTGCCCAGTTCTGCTCTCCTGCGCCTGACTTTCCTGAAGCCAGTCACGCACCCCTTACAGAATTTCACACCCGAATATGGATTCAGCAGGAGCGAACGACCCACAAAACCCATGTGGCCAAGACCTACCTAAGTATGGTTCCCAATCAGAGACAACGATAGACAGCTGTCCCTGATTGGGAACCATACCCGGCCAAAAACAAAGAAATACAAAAACATAGAAAAAATAACAAAGAATGCCCACCCTAGTCACACCCTGGCCTAACCAAAATAGAGAATAAAAGCCTCTCCATGGCCAGGGCGTGACAGTACCCCCCTCAAAGGTGCGGACACCGGCCACAAAACCTGACTCTCAAGGGGAGGGTCCGGGTGGGCCCTCTTTACGGCGGCGGCTCTGGTGAGGGACGGAGACCCTCGCAGCAGGCCCCGGACAGAAGGGCGACTCTGGCTGCTCCGGACAGGAGGGCGACTCTGGCAGCTCCGGACAGGAGTGCGACTCTGGCAGCTCCGGACAGGAGTGTGACTCTGGCAGCTCCGGACAGGAGTGCGACACAGGACTCACCAGGCTGGGGAGACCTACCGGAGGCCTGGTCCGTGGAGGAGGCACAGGATAGACTGGGCTGTGGGGGAGCACTGGAGATCTGGTGCGTAGCCTTGTTACCACTCTTCCAGACTGAAAGCCCGGCACGTGCAGGGAGCTGGAACAGGCCGCACTGGGATCTCCTGGCGAGCTGGGGAAACCGTGCCCAGAGTCAGTGCTGGATATCCTGGCCCAAGGAGACGCACTGGAGGTCTGGAGAGCAGGGCTGGCACCCTCCGTCCTGGCTGGATCCTCACCCTAGCCCGGCAGATGCGGGGAGCTGGAATGTAGCGCACCGGGCTAAGAACGCGTACTGGAGATCTGTAGCGCCAAGCTGGCACAAGACGTGCAGGGCTGGGGAGGCGCACAGGAGGCCTGGTGCGTGGGGCTGGCACAGTCTTCACCAGATGGCTAGCACGCACCTCAGGACGAGTATGGAGAGCTGACTCAGGTGGCATCAAATCGAGGACACGCTCCGTCGGGTGGATGTCGTGCCTCATGCACCAACACAGCAACTCTCTCATTACTCTCTCCTCCAATCTCCCCATCAACTCCTTCACTGTCTCTGCTTCGCTTCCTTCGCTCACCTCCAATTTCACCCTGGCTGGCTCTGGTTCCATCCTCGGGCTCCGCCGACCGTCCCGTGTGTCCCCAATTTTTTGGCCACTCTGCTTGGTCCTATGGTGGTGGGTAGTTCTGTAATGGCTGTTCGAAGAAGAGGACCAAGGTGCAGCATGGTACGTGTTCATGATTTTTAATGAAACTGAACACTAGAACAAAAAATAACAAAGCGGCACAAACTAAACAGTTCTGTCTGGTGCAGACACACAAAACAGAAAATAACTACGTACAAAACCCATGTGGGCAAGAGCTACCTAAGAATGGTTCCCAATCAGAGACAACGATAGACAGCTGTCCCTGATTGAGAACCATACCCGGCCAACAACAAAGAAATACAAAAACATAGAAAAAAGCATATAGAATGCCCACCCTAGTCACACCCTGGCCTAACCAAAATAGAGAATAAAAGTCTCTCTATGGCCAGGGCGTGACACAGTTCGACACATACAACAACACAGAGTTACACATGGAATAAACAAACATACAATCAATAATATAGTAGAAAATTATATATACAGCATGTGCAAATTAGGTAGGATAAGGGAGGTAAAGGCAATAAATAGGCCATGGTGGCGAAGTAATTACAATATAGCAATTAAACACTGGAATGGTAGGATGTGCAAAGGGGCAATATAAATTAATAAATACAGTATGGGGATGAGGTAGTTTGGATGGGCTATTTACAGATGGGCTATGTACAGGTGCAGTGATCTGTGAGCTGCTCTGACAGCTGCTGCTTAAAGCTAATGAGGGAGGTAAGAGTCTCCAGCTTTAGTGATTTTTGCCGTTCGTTCCAGTCATTGGTAGCAGAGAACTGGAAGGAGAGGCGGCGAAAGGAAGAATTGGATTTCGGGGTGACCAGAAGGATATACCTACTGGAGCGTGTGCTCCGAGTGGGTGCTGCTATGGTGACCAGTGAGCTGAGATAAAGCGGGGCTTTACCTAGCAGAGACTTGTAGATGACCTGGAGCCAGTGGGTTTGGCGACGAGTATGAAGCGAGGGACATCCAACGAGAGCGTACAGGTCGCGGTGGTGGGTAGTATATGGGGCTTTGGTGACAAAACGGATGGCACTGTGATAGACTGCATCCAATTTGTTGAGTAGAGTGTTGGAGGCTATTTTGTAAATGACATCACCGAAGTCAAGGATCGGTAGGATGGTCAGTTTTACTAGGGTATGTTTGGCAGCATGAGTGAAGGATGCTTTGTGGCAAAATATGAAGCCGATTCTAGATTTAATTTTGGATTGGAGATGTTTAATGTGAGTCTGGAAGGAGAGTTTACAGTCTAACCAGACACCTAGGTATTTGAGGTTGTCCACATATTCTAAGTCAGAACCGTCCAGAGTAGTGATGCTGGATGGATGGGCAGGTGCGGGCAGCGATGAATGTATTTAGTTTTACTTACATTTAAGAGCAGTTGGAGGTCACGGAATGAGAGTTGTATGGCATTGAAGCTTGTCTGGAGGATAGTTAACACAGTGTCCAAAGAAGGCCCAGAGGTAATCAGAATGGTGTCCTTTGCGTAGAGGTGGATCAAATAATCACCAGCAGCAAGAGCGACATCATTGATGTATTCAGAGCAAAGAGTCAGCCTGAGAATTGAACCCTGTGGCACCCTCAATGCTGATGACAAATGCAACAGGGACAACCAGGCCACTTCAACCAGAGAAAAATCTGCAGATACTCTCCATTGCATAGGCTTGCTACTAGCTATGTTAATCAGGGTCTGAACATTTCCCAGGATATTGATCAACATTCCACATCAACTGAATATTGAATATAAACATTCCATTACCATAGTGACAGAATGAAACAGAAGTTTGGAAAGTTTCAGTCACTTATTTTTTAAATTTATTTCATTTTATTTAACCTTTAACTAGGCAAGTCAGTGAAGAACAAATTCTGATTTAGAATGCCGGCCTACCAAAAGGCAAAAGGCCTCCTGCGAGCACGGGCTGGGATTTTTTTTTAAATGATATAAATATAGGACAAAACACACATCACGACAAGAGAGACCGAGACAGCAACATAGCAAGGCAGCAACACATGACAACACAGCATTGTAGTAACACAACATGACAACAATATGGTATCAACACAACATGGTAGCAACACAAACATGGTACAAACATTATTGGGCACAGACAACAGCACAAAGGACAAGAAGGTAAAGACAACAATACATCACGCAAAGCAGCCGCAACTGTCAGTAAGTGTCCATGATTGAGTCTTTGAATGAGGAGATTGAAATAAAATGGTCCAGTTTGAATGTTTGTTGCAGCTCTTTCCAGTTGCTAGCTGCAGCGAACTGAAAAGATCAGCAGCCCAAGGTTGTGTGTGCTTTGGGGACCTTTAACAGAATGTGACTGGCAGCACAGGTGTTGTATGTGGATGATGAGCGCTGCAGTAGATATCTCAGATAGGGGGGAGTGAGGCCAAAGAGGGTTTTTTAAATAAGCATCAACCAGTGGGTCTTGCGACGGGTATACAGAGATGATTAGTTTACAGAGAAGTATAGAGTGCAGTGATGTATCCAATAATGAGCATTGGTGGCAAATCTGATGGCCGAATGGTAAAGAACATCTTTCCACACCCTTACCTGCCAATCTATAAATGATGTCTCCGTAATCTAGCATGGGTTGGATGGTCATCTGAATGGCGCCAGAAGAAATGGTAGCCATTTTACTGGCGCCTAACCAATTGTGCTATTATGTGTTATTTTTTTGCGTTATTTGTAACTTATTTTGTACATAATGTTTCTGCCACCTTATCTTACAGCAAAAAAGAGCTTCTGGATATCAGGACAGTGATCACTCACCTCGGATTAGACAAAGATTTTTTCTTCAACAAGCAGGACGCACAGGATGTACTTCAGACACTCGACAAGGCCAAAATCCCTGTCATTGGCAAGAGAAAGGGACACAGGTATAGAGGACACAGGGCGGGGTGCATCGTAAGGATCCGTCGACGGTGAGTGGGAAATCTGCCTTTACCATCAATATTACTTGCCAACGTACAATCATTGGACAATAAATTAGACGAGGTACGATCACGAATATGCTAACAACGGGACATCAAAAACTGTAATATCTTATGTTTCACCGAATCGTGGCTGAATGACGACATGGAAAACATTCAGCTAGCAGCACAGGCTAGACAGAACAGCACACTCTGGTAAGACGAGGGTTGGCTGTCTGTGCATATTTGTTAACAACAGCCGGTGCACAAAATCTAAGGAAGTCTCTAGATTTTGCTCGCATGAAGTAGAGTATGTCATGATAAGCTGTAGACCACGCTATTTGCCAAGAGTTTGAATCATTTTTTTTCGTTGATGGTTTTTTACTACCACAGATGGACGCTGGCACTAAGACGGCTCTGAGTCAGCTGTATAAGGAAATAAGCAAACAGGAAACTGTTCACCCAGAGGCGACGCTCCTTTTGGCCGGGGACTTTAAATTAAATCAGTTTTACCTAATTTCTATCAGTATGTTAAATGCGCAACCAGAGGGAAAGAAATTCTAGATCACCTTTACTCCACACACAAAGATGCGTACTAAGCTCTCCCTCGCCCTCCATTTGGCAAATCTGACCATAATTCTATCCTCCTGATTCCTGCAAAAGATTAAAGCAGCAAGCACTAGTGACTCAGTCTATAAAAAAAGTGATCAGATGAAGCAGATGCTAAACTACAGGACTGTTTTGCTAGCGCAGACTGGAATATGGTAAAGGATTTTTCCAATGGCATGGAGGAGTACACCACTCAGTCACTGGCTTTATCAATAAGTGCATCGAGGACGTTGTCCCCACAGTGACTGTACGTACATACCCCAACCAGAAGCCATGGATTACAGGGTAGAGGGTAGAGGGTATAGCTGCCACTTTCAATGTGCGTCACTCTAACCTGGAAGCTTATAAGAAATCCTGCTATACCCTCCGATGATCCATCAAACAGGCAAAGCTCCAATACTGGACTAAGATTGAATGGTACTACACCGGCTCCGACGCTCGTTCGATGTGGTAGGGCCTGCAAACTATTTCAGACTACAAAGGGAAGCCCAGCCGTGAGCTGCCCAGTGACACGAACCTAACAGATGAGCTAAATCACTTCTATGCTCGCTTCGAGGCAAGCAACACTGAGGCATGCATGAGAGCATCAGCTGTTCTGGACGACTGTGTGATCACACTCTCCGATGTGAGTAAGACCTTTAAACAAGTCAACATTCACAAGGCCGCTGGGCCAGACGTATAACCAGGACATGTGCTCCGGGCATGTGCTGACCAACTGGCAAGTGTCTTCACTGACATTTTCGACATGTCCCTGATTGAATCTGTAATACCAACATGCTTCAGGTAGACCACCATAGTCCCTGTGCCCAAGAGCACTAAGGTAACCTGCATGAATGACTACAGACCCGTAGCACTCACGTCCATAGCCATGAAGTGCTTTGAAAGGCAGGTAATTGCCCACATTAACACCATTATCCCAGAAACCCTAGACCCACTCCAGTTTGCATACCGCTCAAACAGATCCACACATGATGCAATCTCTATTGCACTCAACACGGCCCTTTCCCACCTTGACAAAAGGAACACCTATGTGAGAATGCTATTCATTGACTACAGCTCAGTGTTCAACACTATAGTGCCCTCAAAGCTCAGCACTAAGCTAAGGATCCTGGGATTAAACACCTCCCTCTGCAACTGGATCCTGGACTTCCTGACGAGCCGCCCTCAGGTGGTGAGGGTAGGTAGCAACACATCTGCCACGCTGATCCTCAACACTGGAGCCCCTCAGGGGTGTGTGCTCATTCCCCTCCTGTACTCCCTGTTCAACCACGAGTGCATGGCCAGGCACGACTCCAACACCATCATTACGTTTGCGGACGACACAACAGTGGTAGGCCTGATCACCGACAACAACGAGACAGCCAATAGCGAGGAGGTCAGAGACCTGGCCGGGTGGTGCCAGAATAGCAACCTTTCCCTCAAAGTAATCAAGACAAACGATATGATTGTGGACTACAGGACAAGGAGGACCGAGCACGCCCCCATTCTTATCGACGGGACTGTAGTGGAGCAGGGTGAGAGATTAAAGTTCCTTGGTGTCCACATTACCAACCAACTAGAATGGTCCAAACACACCAAGACAGTCGTGAAGAGGGCACGACAAAATAAATTCCCCCTCAGGAGACTGAAAAGATTTGGCATGGGTGCCCCTGCACATTGACTCTGTACCGGTACCACCTGTATATTGCCTTGCTATTGTTATTTTCACTGTCATTTAAACATTTGTTGTTGTTGTTTTCTTTAATTATCTATTGCTTACGTAATACCTATTTTTTGCTTAAACATTGCACTGTTGGTTAGGGCTTGTAAGTAAGCATTTCACTGTAAGGTCTACCTACACCTGTTGTATTCTGCGCACGTGACAAATAAACTTTGATTTGATTTTATTGAATCTGGGTTAGTTTGGCAGCTGGGGTGAAAAAGGTACGATTACGATAGAGGAAACCAAGTCTAGATATAACTTTAGCCTGCATCTTTGATATGTGCTGAGAGAAGGACACTGTACCATCTAGCCATACTCCCAAGTACTTTTATGAGGTGACTACCTCAAGCTCTAAACCCTCAGAGGTAGTAATCACACCTGTGGGGAGAGGGGCATTCTTCTTACCAAACCATAGGACCTTTATTTTGGAGGTGTTCAGAACAAGGTTACGAGTAGAGAAAGCTAGTTGGACTCTAAGAAAGCTTTGTTGTAGTGCATTTAACACAATATCCGGAGAAGGGCCAGCTGAGTATAAGACTGTATCATTTGCATATAAATGGATGAAAGAGCTTCTTACTGCCTGAGCTATGTTGTTGATGTAAACTGAGAAGAGCGTGGGGCCTAGGATTGAGCCTTAGGTTACTCCCTTGGTGACAGACAGTAGCTGAGACAGCAGATTTTCTGACTTTATACACGGCACTATTTGAGAGACGTAGTTAGCAAACCAGGTGCTAACACCAATACTCCTTAGCCAGCCCACAAGAATGGAATGGTCTAACATATCAAAAGCTTTGGCCAAGTCAATAAAATAGCAGCACAACATTGTTTAGAATCAAGGGCAATGGTGACATCATTGAGGACCTTTAAGGTTTCCATAACCTGAACGGAAACCGGATTGCACACTAGAGAGAATATTATAGAAATCAAGAAAGCCAGTCAGTTGATTATTGACAAGTTTTTCCAACTCTTGATAAACAGGGAAAAAGCTGATTCTATACCATTTTACAGAAACCAGTTCATGACGGCTTTCTCATTCAAGTTTTTTAGCAAGCGTCTATAACAAATCAGGACAGGTTGTTTCACTGAGCAGCCATTAAGAACACAGGCTAAAACAGTGAGCACTATGATCATTACAGAAAACACCAGACTGATATATATCAGGATTATTTGTGAGGATAACATCACAGGCTCCCGAGTGGTGCAGTGGTCAGAGGCACTGCATCTCAGTACATAGAGGTAGGTGTCACTACAGTACCTGGTTTGAATCCAGACTGTATCACATCGGGCTGTGATTGGGAGTCCCATAGGGCAGCGCACACTTGGCCTGGGTTTGGCTGGGGTAGGCTATCATTGTAAATAAGAATTAGTTCTTAACTGGCTTGCCTGGTTAAATCAAAAAGGAGATTATAATCTTTGGAGTTATATCTTGTGGGATTGGTAATAATCTGAGAAAGATTTTAGGGAGTCCCATTGCTCTAGGACTTGGTCAGGTGGTTTAAGCATGTCTCAGTTTAGGTTACCTAGCAGGACAAATTCAGACTTAGTGTAAGGGGCCAGGAGAGAGCTTAAGGCAGGTAGGGTACAGACCAGAGCTGATTGAGGACGATGGCACCCAGCAACATTCAACAAAGAGCGATTTGAAAGTTTAATGCTTAAAAAGAGCAAATCAAATTGTTTGAGGACAGACTTGGTGGAGATAACCAAGCACTGAAGCTGATCCTTGATAAAGATTGCCACCTTTGGAAGATCTGTCTTGCCGAAAAAGTTCATAACCAGAAAGGTTAAAATCAGTATTCAAAACACTCTACCACGTCTCAGTAATGACCAACACATCTGGACTGTAGCTGTGAACCCACACTTTCAATTGATGCATTTTTAGGTAATAAGCTTCTAGTGTTATAACATGGAGAAAACCCAGGTTTTTACGAGAGCAAAAATCAGTGAAGCAGATGTGATAACAAGTCAGAATTGGGGCTAGCAACAGTAGATGTGTTTATTTATGTTTGGCTTGAAATGTTATAGAATGGACATGTTTTATCAGCCACAGAGCTTGCTAATGCATAGAGATATATAAATATGAAGTGTGTGTTGACATCCACAAAATATTGCACCGTTTTATCTATAGAGAATAAAACGCCATGAGCTAAAACAGGAATATCTCTTTATTTTTGCCTAACTCTTCTCTCAATGCCTGCCTTTTATTTCTAAATTCTATGTTGACCTCAGGTATATAACAAAGGCTTAACGCTGACCCCAGGGAGAGTAGCTGCTGCATCAGGAACAGCTAACGGGAATCCTAATAAATAAATAAACATTTCCCTTTGTCCTCCCTCAGACAAGGTGGCCATTAAAATCCTGGATAAGACCAAGCTGGACCAAAAGACCCAGAGGTTACTATCCAGAGAGATATCCAGCATGGAGAGACTGCAACACCCCAACATCATACGCCTTTACGAGGTGGGTCACACGCACGCACGCACGCACACACACACACACACACACACACACACACACACACACACACACACACACACACACACACACACACACACACACACACACACACACACACACACACACACACACACACACACACACACACACACACACACACACACACACACACACACAGCCTCCCAGGCCTTGTTAAACATCTACTACTGATAAGTAATGAGTTACACAAAGCATGGTCAGAAACTAATGTCATCAGTGCAGTGCACTTTTAAACAGAGTAGTGTAATTAAACAGAGTAGTGTAATTATCAGTAGATGCCTTGACCATCCTCTCTGTTTCTTCCTGGTGGGTGGCAGGTGGTGGAGACATTGTCACGGTTACATCTGGTGATGGAGTATGCAGGCGGAGGCGAGCTCTACACCAAGATCAGCTCAGAGGGGAAACTGTCCGACATAGACAGCAAGATCGTCTTCTCTCAGATCCTCTCAGCTGTCAAACACATGGTATTTTCCTGGCCCAGGGCTACAGTCCTGCTCACATACGCTTTAATATAGCTTATTATGTGTCCATACTGTATGTGTTTGAGTCAGTAATATCACAAGGCTTCCTGACCTCATTTGCTTGTGTCATCGTTTCCCAAATAAATATTATGCTGGGGTCATAAGAACAATTCAGACTCCGCAACCATAGATGAAAAGTGCTTAAAAACATTGTCTATTTTCTGTGGTGCAACATTGAATGCAGTGCAGGCTGCTGAGGGGAGATCGGCTCATGATAATGGCTGGAACGGTGCAAATGGTAAAGCATCAAACACCTGGAAACCACGTGTTTGATACCATTCCACTGATTACGCTCCAGTTATTACCACAAACCTGTTGTCACGACTTCCACCGAAGTCGGTTCCTCTCCTTGTACGTGCAGTGTTTGGCGGTCGGCGTCACCGGTCTTCGAGCCATCATCAATCCACTTTTAATTTTCCATTTGTTTTGTCTTGTTTTCCTACATACCTGGTTTTCATTTCCCTCATTAATTGTTGTGTATTTGACCCTCTGTTCCCCCCATGTCTTTGTGTGGAATTGTTTGTTGTAAATGCTAATGCACATGTTTACTGGTGGGCTTCGAGTTTTGTACCCATGTTATCTATTTCTTCATGCCGTTGGTTTTGCGATTAAACTGCTCCGGCTATTACCTAGTTCTGCTCTCCTGCGTCTGACTTCCCTGCCACCGGTTACGCACCCCTTACACCTGTTCTCCCAAATTAAGGTGCCACCAACCTCCTGTGATTGAATGTAATTTAAAGAGTCTGAGATGTATTTACAGTATATGCCGGTGTATTAACCAGATACATCTTTGACCTGCCCCACAGCATGACAACAGCATCATCCACCGTGACTTGAAAGCAGAGAACGTCTTCTACACCTGCAGCACCTGTGTCAAGGTGGGAGACTTCGGATTCAGCACGCTAAGCCGCCGCGACGAGACTCTCAACACCTTCTGCGGCTCCCCGCCCTACGCCGCGCCAGAGCTCTTCCGGGACGAACACTATCTGGGCATCTTCGTAGACATCTGGGCCCTGGGCGTCATGCTGTTCTTCATGGTGACAGGAAGCATGCCCTTCAGGGCGGACACGGTTGCCAAGTTGAAGCGCTGTATCCTGGAGGGGGCCTATGTGCTGCCCTCCTGGATACTGGAGCCCTGCCAGAGGCTGATCAGAGGCATCCTCCAGCCTCAGCCCTCAGATCGCTACAGTGTAGAGCAGATAATGGGCTGTGAGTGGCTGCTGAGTGTAGACTTCCCTCGGGCCATGGAGCCCTTTAAACTGGACCCATCCTATCTGGCCGAGAGCACCCCTTCAGAGTTGGAGGAGGATGAGGCTGAGGTGAGGGGGGCACTGGAGACACTAGGGATCACCACAGAGCATATCTTGAATAATCAGGGGAAGGACTGTAGGAGTTCTATAACAGGTGTTTATAGGATTCTGTTGCACCGTGCACACAAGAGGCGGGCAGTGGAGAGCATGCCTGGTGTTACGCATGTTGTCGGGGCCAGAGTGAGTAAAAAGGACCGGCTAAAGGCGTACCGCAGCTTACAGCACACCTCCAAGCTCTGTGTGATTCTGTGATGAAAAGCCTTTACTCCTATAGTTGAACTTTATTGTATTTTTTGTCAAACGATTACAATGTATGTTACTGTGAATGAGGAATGAGATGGTGAATTTTAAATCAGTTTGATTTCTGCCTTGAATGTTGATCGGCAAAACATTCATCGCAGATACGCCAGGAAAAAAAAAGAAAAAAAAGAAGAAAAAGTTTTAAAGTTGAGATTCAAGTGAGTATTTGTCTTTGTGAGAATATACTTTAGCCTGGGTGCCAGTCTTTCCCTAATTTATCTCACCAGAAAAGGCAAACATGTAACATATGGTTATCCAGCAGACATTTTTCTCCAAAGGAACCTAGGCGATTCCAGCATTATGTTCATAATACTTGCTCACAAAATCACAACTTAAATGTCTCACAGAATGGACAAACTAAATATAAATACGATTTTGATGTGTGTGTCTATAGTACCCACCAGGGGGAATGTAATCCCCCAAAAATTGACTTCTAAATATTAGCATGTTGGAGAAATAAAGCAAATAAGAAGTGTTCTGGATGTTACATGAAATGCACAACCCACTGGGTACAGACATCAATTCAACATTTATTCCATGTTGGTTCAAAACCATTTCTTTGAAATGATGTGGAAACAACATTGATTCAACCAGTGTGTGCCCAGTGGTAAGCTTCTTGGAAAGATTAAACACATTAGCAAAATTCTGTGAGTTTGTAAGTCTTAGGTCAAAACATGGATGGCCATTTTGAAGGAAAGGTTTGGCTGAACATAAAAACAATCATTTTTAAAAGATTGCAATTTTCATGATTACCTTAGGGTGGAAAACTTATTATGGATGTTGCAGATTCTGAAGTAGACATTCAAATCTTAAAGATTTCTTGATCAAAATCTATCCCAACACATTTGATGTCATTTGGAATGTTTTTAAAATGTAAGCAGAAGGCATAGTACATTGGGATTGCGTAATTACAGGTAGCTTGAATAGTATAGGCAGCACCACACCCTAAAGGTAATTATTTTAAGGTAGTTTAAAATAATTACCTTTCTGGTAATTGTGTAACAAATCAAAATATATTTTATATTTGAGATTCTTCAAAGTAGTTGCCATTTGCCTTGATGACTGCTTTGCACACTCTTGGCATTCTCTCAACTTGCTTCATGAGGTAGTCACTTGGAATGCATTTCAATTAACAGCTGTGCCTTGTTTAAAGTTAATTTGTGGAATATCTTTCCTTCTTAATGTGTTTGAGCCAATCAGTTGTGTTGTGAGAAGGTAGTGGTATACAGAAGATAGCCCTATTTGGTAAAAGACCAAGTCCATTATGGCAAGAACAGCTCAAATAAGCAAAGAGAAATGACCGTCCATTATTACTTTAAGACATGAAGGTCAGTCAATCTGAGAAATGTCAAAAACTTAGAACGTTTTTTCAAGTGCAGTCTGAAAAACCTTCAAGTGCTATGATGAAACTGGTTTTCATGAGGACCACCACAGAAAAGGAAGACCCAGAGTTACCTCTGCTGCAGAGGATACGTTCATTAGAGTTAACAGCCTCAGAAAATGCAGCCCAACAAAATGCTTCACGGAGTTCAAGTAACAGACACATCTCAACATCAACTGTTCAGAGGAGACTGCATGAATCAGGCCTTCATGCTTGAATTGATGCAAAGAAACCACTACTAAAGGACACCAATAATAAGAAGAGACTTGCTTAGGCCAAGAAACACGTGCAATGGACATTAGACCGGTGGAAATATGTCCTTTCATCTGATGAGTCAAAATTTTAGAGTTTTGGTTCTAACCGCCGTGTCTTTCTGAGTAGGTGAACGGATGATCTCTGCGTGTGTGGTTCCCACCGTGAAGCATGGAGGAGGAGGTGTTATGATGTGGGGGTGCTTTGCTGGTGACACTGTCATGATTTTTTTAGAATTCAAGGCACACTTAACCAGCATGGCTACCAGAGCATTCTGTAGCGATACACCATCCTATCTGGTTTGCGCTTAGTGGGACTATCATTTGTTTTTCTACAGGACAATGACCCAACACACCTCCAGGCTGAGTAAGGGTTATTTCACCAAGAAGGAGCGTGATGGAGTGGTGCATCAGACGACCTGGCCTCCACAATCACCCGACCTCAACCCAATTGAGATGGTTTAGGATGAGTTGGACCACAGAGTGAATGAAAAACAGCCAACAAGTGCTCAGCATATGTGGGAACTCCTTCAAGACTTTTAGAAAAGCATTCCAGGTGAAGCTGGTTGAGAGAATGCCAAGAGTGTGCAAAGCTGTCAACAAGGCTACATTGAAGAATTTCAAATATAAAATATATTTTGATTTGTTTAACACTTTATTTTGGTTACTACGTGATTCCATACCTAATTCCATATGTGTTATTTCATAGTTTTGATGTCTTCACTATTATTCAACAATGTAGAAAATAGTAAAAATAAAGAAAATCCCTGGAATGAGTTGGTGTTTTTGACCGGTATTGCATATCAAAAGTAACCTTTACCAGTTGAATGTAGAATATTTTCTGAAATATTGCAATACAATATGCAAATGTAACAATATACATGTGCCAATCCACTTTTCTGAACACTTGATAAAGTCAGTATTTTTGGGTGACTTTCATTTGAAAAAGACACTTCAAGACTATTCATAGATTTTTGCTAAATACTTTTCATCTTTCTATCTAGAAAACAGTACTGAAATGTATGAGAAATGCACTTTAGAATGTATTTTCAGAGAGAATCTTAGCTAGAATACATCATTTTCAAGATAATTTTCGAGAACAATTGCTTCAGTAAAAATCTGAAGAATACATCTTAGAACAAGCACACAAAATGTGGGATATGCACACGCTTCTGAAGCTAAGACAATGTACATCAATATTCATCACATCCACAACAGTTACGTATATCACATAATGCTAAAAAAAGGATACTGACAATGATGCAGCAATCAACCCCATAAATCTGATGCTGCAATTTCATAAATATATATTTTTACTTAACTAGGCAAGTCAGTTAAGAACCAACTCTTATTAGCTACAACGACAGCCTACCCCAGCCAAACCCAGACTCCCAATCACAGACAGATGTTTGGATTTGAATCAGGGACGGTAGTTACACCTCTTACACTGAGATACAGTGCCTAGGACAACTGCGCCAATCGGTTAACTACATGAAGTGACTGAGCCTTGGTAACCCAGATGTAGCATTGTTGAATGCAGAGAGTCCAAGCTAATGAGAATGAAGAATGTGATGATTTCTTTCTTGAATGTTCTATTGCACTTTTCCATGCCTTTGTTTTTCTATCCAGTTACATTAAGCCAGCACCATGAGTCAATAGAAAATGTGATCTTCTATTTCATAAATGCATGTCAATATAATGCTTTGCACTCATTTTCCAGGAATCATGATATAGCCTGAGTGCCGGTCTGTTTGCGCTAAAATACTTTGGCTTGACGATGAATAATGTAGTTGCCAAGAGCACAAACAGATCTGGGACCAGGCTAGAGAACTCCAGGTCAATGGTTGAAATTAACACATTGGCCTATTGGCCTGGTTGGGTTGAAAGTTACTTCTTACACCATACCTGTCAACACCAAGGATTAGATGTTTTGATTGTCATTACGCCATATTGTTGCCCTATATGTGTTGTTAAAATATTAAATACAAGTATGAAATGCTACGTTTGTTCTCTTGTAATGTTTTGATAAACTTTACTTGTGTTTTTTACTAAACTTTTTGTAAAGTTCCTCTGGGGTTAATGGGTTTATATTATGGAAAATAAAGATGCTGAACGTACCGAGATAAGAAACGACCCTTGTCTTACTTTCACTTTCACTTTCACTAATAACCACAACAGGCCTTAGTCGAATTATGTCGGCTGTAACCTGTGAATGAAACTGAGGAGGACATGAAGCGTAAGCCTAATTTGTATGCCCTCTTCACACATTTCAATATTTTCTGAAGAAACTAAAATGTCGAACATGAGAAATGGCACTGTGTCATATCAACATCAAATTCATGAGCAGCACACGTTCGTCCCAGCAGCACACACCATACTACATTTCCCATAAGGACAAGGGCGAAATTTTACACACGCTAATTTGTCTTTACTGATGACGCAATATCTGTCTTGTTGGAAGGTGATTTAATCTGGAAGAGTGTACGAGACAGAAATTTCGAGGAGACAACAAGAAAAATAATTGCACTGACTCACACGAATGCTATCCTACCTTATCAGGCTGTATATTGAGTAAGGTAAGAACATTTGAGGCATGAGAAATTAATGCTTTTTATTTGATTCGTAAACGAAAACATACAACGACCACGCCCTCTCAGCAACATTTGTTCATAGGAATGCTTGCTATCTAGCTAAATTAACGCGTTAGCTGCTGTCTGATTTCTGTCTGAAACCATCTCATTGTTATATATGTGGCGGAGGTGTGCAGTTAATTATGACCATCGATTCTTTATATATAATTGAGATGTAATTTATCAAATTAGTTGGTCATGGAGCATGTATTGCATTGGCTGGTCAGCTATGCAGAAAATCATATTTTTTCAAACAAACTATTGATTAGCTACATTAGCTATCTTGCTAGCTAATCTGATTGCCCAGTGCCAACCTACTAGCTAACTACTCATCCTTGTGTCTGTCACTGTCAGTGCATCGGGTCTATGCAAACAATGCTCTTGTAGCTAGCTAGGTAACGTTGGCAAGATAAACTACCAGGACAATGACAATGTAACGTAAACTGGATTACCCAGCTAGTTAACCTCCAGCCTACTGAGCACAGAAACTGGTGTTACAATAGTTTACTAGCTCGATTGCCAGCATTATGGTATGTAGCTAATTAACTTGAAATGTAACTACTTTATCTATATTTGAAGTGTAATGTTTGTCTTCTATACTAACATTTGTGAGCTCACTCGGGCTTGTTTTGTTGATTCTCTTGTGACAAAAGGGGGAAGTGGGCGGGGCGAAGTATAGGAATGAGCTCGTTCATGGCGTGATGTCTAGAAGGGATACAGCTTTTGTCAAAATGTACTTTTCGTAGCAGGTTTAGGATAATTTGCGCAACAGGTTAGGAAAAGGGTAAAGAGTTAGCTAAAATGTATAAAAACGTTTGACGTAAAATTTGACAAAAGCTGTTTCTCATCTAGACATGACCCATTCATTCATCTGCTGTATACTGTGTGGTAACTGCCAAACGCTAGGACGTGGCAACTCTCAATGCAATCTCTCTTAAGAATACCTCCTGACCAGAAATTACACGTAACGATAGTTTTAATTCATTTATATGGTTTAGGGTATCTCTATTTACCTATTACTTTAACAAATAAATTAGTTCTGCCTCACATTGTTTTTCCAGAATGTATGTATTTATTGCTGGTTGTGTTTGCCAGATGTCAGTCACTGAGGATGTTCCTGATATGGATGGGGCGGATCTTCTGGGGATCCTGTTCCAGGAAGGAGAGACGGGAGCTAATGACCCCTTCTTCCCATATGGAAGTGGGCTAGAAAACTGGCTCTCTGAGCAAGATGTATGTCTCCCACTCAGGAATAACACTGTTTTATGTTTACTAACCGATAATAGTTTGATGATTGGCAGGAAACAAACCTTTAATTTAATTGCATGTCGTATTAGTAAAGCAGAAGTAGTTTATTATCGAATGACATCAAAATGTGACATACTTCCTTATTTTATAGCAGGTAAACTCTATTTCACAATTGTTCTTTGTGGGATAAACAAGTAATCTTGAATAGAATGGACACTAACTTCCTGCTGTATTGTAGATGCTGACAGGCATGGACACTGAGGACTTCCTGTCCAGCTTGCTTGAGGGAGAAAACAACATTGCCACCTCCTGTCCCTCCCAATCTCCACTGGGCAGCGATAGCGGCATCTCTGACGACAGCAGCACTGGCGGCATAGTCGGACAGAATTTCCTGGCCTTCACCAGCTCCCAGGGGAGTGACGGTGACCCTGCGCCCAGCCCCCTGATGGCCCTAGAGCTCCAGGCTGAGTACCCTCAGGCCCTGACCGTGCAGACAGACCACAGCTACTATCTGCTCCAGGAAGAGGACGTGGATGCTCTACAGAGCGTGAGGGCAGAGAAGCTGGATATGGATGTCTTTATTGATCTGGGTAAGTGTTGATCCCGACCTTTACACTTGGCTAACAGGTTCATAACTTTGGGTGGGATGAAGGAGTAGTTGCATGACAATAAAATGTCTGTTGACATTTCAATTAATTGAATAGTTTGTTGGTAGTTTGAGCGTCTGCAGACTAACTCTAGGGGGCTACACATGACATATGAAGGGGTTATTAGGTGGTGCCGGTCGTTATTTTCCCCATGCTTTTGAGATTAAGTTCAGACGATTTGAGTTCAGTCACTTGACTCATCCTTGGATTAGAACATTTCACAGAAATATCCTTGTAAGGTTCCATAACTTTACTGTTCATGTGAGACTATAAAGATCTGGTGTTGTTCTCTTGTGTTAATCAGACGACCTGGACAGTGAGGGGATGGAAATGGAACAGGATTACTCCAGTGAAGAACTACCCTGTGCTTTTTCCATAGAGGACTCTACACAGGACAACCAAGCGGATCTGGTGAGTTTCACATCATCAAATGGGTATTATAGATGAGAAAAGCAGAAGCACTACAGTCAAACCCAAAGATCAAACCAGTATTTAATAGGCTTGTCAAACTTATTGTCATTGTTTTAATAAGAATGGTATTAACTGTGCCCGAGTTCATGAACAATTTAAATTTCACAAGACATAATCTTAGTTTTGTCGGCACCCAGTGGCAAAGTTATGTAACTGTACTGAAGATCTGTTGAAGGCCTTGTCTCTTAAAAATGTCTGTTTTCTTCCCTTCCGTTCCAGTTCAAGAAGATCGTCCTGACTGATGAGGAAAAGAGACTTCTTGCTAAAGAAGGAGCAGCCATACCGTCTTGCATGCCTCTTACTAAGGTAATTTCCTCCAGTTATTTCAAGTGGTGGTTCACACTGTGGAGACCACCGAAACCATTGAGAACTTTGGTCCAAATGCCATACACTCCTTAAAAATGACAAAGCCAGATTCTGGTGTTATCCAAGGACAGGGCAGACAATGACTAATGAGGTTCACAAGGAGATGTGACACTAGCTACTTTGTAGCTACCTTAGTACTGATGCTGCTAATATCAAGGGATAGCCAATGACTAGTGAACAGAAGATGTCTTTTAAATTATTCAAATGACTCCTGTCTCCTGCAGAATCAATTCCAATCACACTAAATGAGAAACCTTCCCAGACAACTTGTTTGTCTCTAGCAGTGAGACCGCAGACTGCTCCTCAGCACTGTGTACATTATCATGTCAAGTGAGTAGTCTGTCTCTCGCTGTCTCAGACTGAGGAGAGGACACTGAAGAGGGTGAGGAGAAAGATCCGCAACAAGCAGTCGGCCCAGGAGAGTAGGAAGAAGAAGAAGGTGTATGTGGATGGCCTGGAGAACAGGTCAGAGAGAATGGATGGAGAGATCTCTGAAAATGAAATCAAAGGCACACACAGTGCATTAGTCATTATATGATTTAAACTATTTCACTTCACCAATGTTTAGCCTGCTGGGTCTTCATTGGGTCAAAGGGTGTTTATTTAAAACAACGTTTGGTTGGTTGAGTGTATTGCTGATTGGTCCCTAGGGTTTCCATATGCACTGCTCACAACCAGGATCTGCAGAAGAAGGTCCAGCTGCTGCAGAAGCAAAACATGTAAGACGCCACTACTGCCATTACCATGATTATGGAACCACTATTCCTTTGTATGATGCGCATCTGAGGATGAATGAATGACGTTTGTAGACGTTTCTGATGGTTATTATTATTCCCCCCCCTGTCTAGGTCTCTAATAGAGCAGCTGATGAAGCTGCAGGGCATGATGAAGATGTCTACCATGAAGACAACCACCACCAGCACATGTGTCATGGTAAGAGGACTAACACACAGAGTAGAGCTTAACCCTCACCACTTCATGGCCCCTGTTTTGCCTTCTGGGAATTAGAGCTTGTAGTAATTTACTGGTACTGAAAGAATCTCACACAGGTTTGTCTGTAGATGTATTTGGTTGTCAATCTTTTCCAACTTGAAGTTATACCTTGTTAACATGGTGTGTGCTGAGGCAGCTTGCGACATCCTGTTCTTTCAGGGTGCCAGCCCAGCCTGTATGTTGACATTATTATAACTGATTTGGACATTATAGTAATATCAACCCTGATTGAGGCTTGATTATGTTTTCATATGGTACTCCAGATGGTTGTAAGTGTCTCCCTCTTTAGGACCAGGAGTGCCTGTACTGTATTAGTGTACTATTGAGGCTAAAGCCATTATTGTCCCACTGCCAAATAATGGTATGTTGGAACAATAAACCAACATGTACTTATGCTTTAGTTAATAAAGACTGGAGCCCTGCTTGGGTCTGTAATGAGAAGAATGATATTCTTATACAAGGTAATGTTATTTTAGCATAAACTAATGGAAGATGTAAAAAAGTTACGCAAATACTTCTTGCATAATTCTTTGGAGACGGATATACCTCATGTATTGGGTTTGTAAGCCTAGGTTGCACACACATTTGTCAGCTTTCTATAGTTTTCTCTTCTCTCTGCTCAGGTGTTCCTGCTGTCTTTCTGCCTCATCGTCTTCCCCTCTGTCAACCCGTTTGGCCGCAGCCCTGGACAGAAGGAGATATACAGCCCCTCCTCCGGTAAGTAAAAAAAAAAAACAAGGATGGTCTGAAATTATAAAGCTATTTAAAAAATTAAAAAAATCAACAGTGTTATTCTGTTCAAAATCTCTTTTTTTCTTTAAAGTAATGTTATGCGTACAACAATAAATAACATCTAAAATTCTTCAAATATTCCCTGTCTCTTCCCTTTATTAAGACGATTGCTGTATTTAAGATTCGAGCAGATGTTAAACCTTTCCCCTCTGTTGTAGTTGTCTCCAGGACCCTGCGTTCTGTTGCTGTTGATGACACCCCAGACCCTCTGCCCCTGGATTACTCTGAGCCTGGGGAGGAAGTAGATGACGCTGAGCCTCTCAGTCTCCTCCTAGTGGCCAAGGTGGAGAACACTAAGGCCATGTTCACTGGTGGGCAGAACCACACACCAGACTACCAGAAAGTGGAGCAGTCTGAGTCTGAGAGTGGGTTCAACAGCAACTCGTCTGCAGACTTCCCCAGTCCTGGTCAGGCCGAGCTGAAGCCGGGGGCCGGGGCTGGGGGCCTGCAGGAGGGATCCAGGGATCCAGTGGGAACGGCTGTGGCTTATGAGGTTCCAGGGACCAAGGAGAACTGGACTGACAGGAAGCCTACATCCATCATTATACAGCAACACCGCTCGGACGAGATGTAAACAGAAGAGCTGGTGGTGAATGAACTAAAAAAGGGAATGGTGGGAGAGGGTTATTTTAAAGGTTTTAGTTATTGATCATGTTAATTGAAAGTTGGTGGATGAAGAGAAAGGGGTATTGGGACGTTTTGTTATTACAGTATCCTCTGTCTACCTGATTGTCCTCCTTCTCCTTGTGATACTACTGTTCTTCTTGAAGCACTTTGTTCTAATGCCTTGTTCAAGTGCTAAAATGGACTACTGAGATTTCCATTGTTATGCATAGTCATCCTCTCATCGAGAGGAAAAAGTGCACTATGAGAATGAGTAGTAATGTCTAGACATCCCATGATTGCTGAAGACTTTCTAAAACCTGAATTCTGTATTGAAAAACAAAACAAACTGATCAACAGTTAATTCTGTCCACCTATATGGTGCATCTCCAGTAGGTGTATGATATGTACCTTGCTAGCGATTTACCAGTTCCTTTCATAGTGGAGTTAAATTCTCTGTTAGTTTGAACAGTCAGCATCTATAGTATAAATGCATTCTCATGATTCTAGATCAAAACTGTTGATCTGTATACACTGCTTTAGCCATTGCAGGACATTTGGCCATTTTAGATTTTGTGTTAAATATATATGTATTTCCCTTGTAACAAGGGTATTTGTGCTTTCTTTGATTTGTTTTGCGTACAATTTCAAATATGACAGTGCTCTGTAATTAATCCCCATTTTCAGGAGCCAGTTGCTGAACCATTTTTCTCTAGTTTAGACCATTTTAGTTACGAGCTGTTTGTCCTTTATCCAGTGGTTCATAGTTTGGACCTGGATGTCTTTCAAGTCTGTCATATGGAGAGGTGAACATTTAACATGTTAATTCAGTGTTGCAGTTTAACTATACTCAAATGTAATGACCTGTCAGTCCATTCAGTGAGGCATTTGTTAGTGTTAGGGTACATTGTGTATTTTCTGGGTTATCAGTAATTTATGAACTCTAAATGGTATTGGAACATTTGGTTATTTTTGTACCTATCAAAGAGATTTCATTTGGCTTAATCGGGTTAAAAGAAATCACTAATCCCGGTTAGAAATGTAAATCGGACGGAATGATTGTAATGTACGTTTTCAACTCTTATTGTTTGACACTGATAGTCATTAAAAGTCCCTTTTTTAATTCAAATGATCTCCAGTTTCATGCTGAGTTGGGTGCTGTTCGGAAGGGCGCTGTTCAGTGGCAGTTGTGCTGAAACTGCCGATCAGGTAGGCCTACTATCCGTGGTGCTGCAACGTTGTTTAACCTGTGTGTGCCGTTTTGTAGGGGAGAACTGGGTTACCACAGGTTAGAGATTTTGTATTACTTAACTTGGGGCTTCCCCCAATGCCTAGTTGATTTTATTGGATCTCTTCCTCAGGAGCTATGGTTTCTGCACAGGAGGACACGAACCAGAGTCCCCAGAGAGGAGTTTTGTTCAAATGTAGCTACAATAATTACGTTATGTACATGTTACGATGTCACACCCACCGAAAGCTTTAAAAGGTGAGCGCACCGTTCCATTTGGTATAGTCTGTGAAGATGCTCCTCAGCCTGTGCCGTCCACAGAATGCGCAGGTCTGAATGGCATGCACCAGGACCCGGCTCTTGTCTTTTTTATGCAACCCACCCCACCTCTCAGTAAAAAAAAAAAAAAAATGTAGTGGCCCCCTTTTAACGGTGGAGAGAAATGTACATTTTACAGTTCATTTCCTGCAATTCTACTCATTTTGGCACTGGGTTTAGAGAAAGCTTTGCAGGTTTAAAGCCAGTTTCCTGCAATTCTACACATTTTGTAATGACTCTTGCCAATATATGTGAGAATTTTTAACAAAATCAATGGGTGCCCTCTGGAAGTCGGCCCCTGGGCATGTGCCGTATGGTATTCGGCCATAATTACTACAAGTTTACATAGCTGGCTAGACTAACTACCAATCCCCCCCCCCCAAAAAAAATGTTAGCTGAAATGGCTAATTGACTGACTATCAGTTACTGACATAAGATAACTGCTGATGCAATATCACATTTTGAAATTGCACCTGGTGTATACTCTTCTTACTCAATAGTAAATTGAGATTAAGCCAACTGAACTCCATAAGTGACTGCATATGCCTGGAACCAGGTGTGGAGGCAGGAGGAGATGTTATGTTTAACCTTCAGGCTACCTATCACCACCTGGCTTCTATTTGCTTTTTGGGCTGCTAATCTCAAATATGAGGGCTTTGAAATGACATTGACAAATTGTTATTATTTGATGGTTCCATTTTTGTTTTAATCAATTGGGAAATAAGAGTTATTGGGCCAACTATGTTTTTAAGTTACACATTCAATTCCATTTTTTAACCACAGTATACATGTAGAAATTCTTTGAACAAATATACTGATATTGAGGCTATCATGTCAACGGCTGCCATTCATCATGCCAAACATTTTCAAGTTTGGTTTGACCATGTCAGCAAGGGATTGCAAGAGCACAAACAGATTTTGGACCGCTAAAGCTGGCCCAATTTTTGACATTTTTAGGCTACTTCACTTGAAAGGTGATGGAGAGATGAAAGGATCTATGATGGAGGGATGAAAGGATGTATGATGGTGGATGGAGGGATGAAAGGATTTATGATGGAAGGATGAAAGGATGTATGATGGTGGATGGAGGGATGAAAGGATTTATGATGGAGGGATGAAAGGATGTATGATGGTGGATGGAGGGATGAAAGGATGTATGATGGAAGGATGAAAGGATGTATGATGGTGGATGGAGGGATGAAAGGATGTATGATGGAAGGATGAAAGGATGTATGATGGTGGATGGAGGGATGAAAGGATGTATGATGGTGGATGGAGGGATGAAAGGATCTATGATGATGGTGGATGGAGGGATGAAAGGATGTATGATGGTGGATGAAAGGATGTATGATGGTGGATGGAGGGAATTAAGGATAGTGTGTGGTAGCATCATTGATTCAACACTCATAACAAAAGAGAGAATAACAGCACCTGAATATCCCTTTCTGTAAGGAATATTACTTACAATGGAGTGTCATCTTGACTGGTTTTATAGGGGAATGGTCATTCCCATGTACTACCACCAAGGGGCGACTTCTGCACAGTTTTATCATTATGCATCCTTTGACTAATACCCAACACCGTGTAAAGGGTGGCCTGCCCATGTTAGCTTATATTGTATATCAGATCTGATAATAGTTACTGTGTTATAATAACACTTTATTATAATAACCATAAAATAATCCTATGTATTATCTAACTTTCTATTGGTGTGCGTTTGAGAAACCTAATCAGACTAAATGTGCGTAGGCCTGTAGACTCTGGTAGACTAAGCGTTTGGAGGCAATCGCAGAGACAACTGACGATGCACTCTATGAATAGGTTAGGCTAAATTAATATTTATAAAGAAAACATAAAAATAGTCCTAGTGGAGTCCCTATAGGATTAGCCCTAAATTGCATTCCAATTTCAGTGTGCGCAGGCCAGAGCTACATAATGCTGATTAAGCTTTGTAGCGCGATTGACATTTACAGGAAATGTTCCCGCATTAGCGGAGACTGCATTCACGGTAAATGCTGCATATGTCTGAAATTACCTTTACATTTCAAGCATTCTATTAATGCTGAAATGTTGCGAGCCAGTGAGATTGGCCTGTCAAGTCTTTATTCATGCTCTGACAGATTACTGAAAAGAGTGTGGATAGGTAAAACGTATCAATCAAACAATCAATCAGAATGATAAAAAGTGAAAGGCGGCCGCACCACTCTTTATGAGCGCATGCATCTGTCCGCATCGGTTTCAGTTGCCTCCACCACACACACAACACACACACACCCTGCCTCCACCGAGCCCCCGTCCTCATCTTGAAAGAACATGAGGCAGGTGGGGCACGCGCCTATTATTCTGTCAGAGCCGCCTTTGTCTTGGCGATAAATCGCCACGCGCCAAGAAGGGCAATTATATGCTTGCTCCCTCAGACGCGAAACAAAACACAGGCGTGTGCCGGGTGCAAGCTGTTGTCTTCGGCTTGTCATTGTCCAGTGAAAAAAAACGTTTATTTTTCAGTAAGCGCCACTGCTAAGATTTGTCTTGGAGCCAAGAACAACTTTGTGGAACTAGATATGGCATACCTTTTATATTTGAAGTTGCTGTAAGTAGACTATATCAACACCTTCACAAAGTTTGGTTTTAGTGCAATCTTTTAAAAAATCGTCCATGACCATTTGCATAAGTAAAATCATTGCACATATAAAACAAGGTGGAGGCTAAGAGCCACTAAAATGCACACATGTCCAAGGAGTGCATAACAATTATACAACTCAACAAAATATAACAGGTTAGAAGGTTGAGTCAGTTACAGCTCATCAAGGCTGGTTGCTTTTTGCGGTGATATGTTTTCAAATCGACAGAAAAGGGGGACTTTTAGTTTTTCACAGTACTGATGTTGACATCAAGCCAAGAGTGAGGTGGGGGAGATTTCTTGTAATCCTACCCCCACTTGGGGTCGTCAAGAAACGCTACTGTAACACGTTGGAGTCGTCACATACCCAAAGCACATCACTACAGTCAGGAGGGGAAAACCACGCCTCTTGCCGAGAAATTCCGCTGACCTGATATATAAGCATTGAAGCACTGCCATACCTCAGAATAACGCAAGAACTACTGGTGAACAACGAATCTGTATATATCTGTGTATTCTTTAACAATCCCGATACACACTTGGATTACAATCATGACACTGGAACTAGAAGAGATCCTTGGACAGGAGAGCGCACTCGACGCCACAGATAGGTAAATACACATTTTAACATTCTTAATACGAATGCAAACCGAGGCTACTGTAGTCAGAAATGTTTGATAATGTGTTACTTACTATGTAATGACTTTATAATAATACCGGTGTCTTTTTTTCGTCTTCAGAGTGCAAAGTGCAGGCACAGCCCTGGAGGAGTTGTTGGTGTCTGCAAAGAAGCAGGACTACCTTACCGTTGGAGTCTATGAGTCTGCCAAAATTATGAATGTGTAAGTACACTCCTTTTGTTTTATATGTCATGCAGAATAATTATTCATGCACAGATATGCTACATAGCCAAATCTACAATTGCATAGGACCGGCTTCTAAACAGCTAATATTGTTTATGCCAACAGTGATCCAGACAATGTGGCATTCTGCGTTCTGGCTACAGACGAGGAGTACGAATGCGACATCGCTCTCCAGATCCACTTCACCCTCATCCAGGCTTTCTGCTTCGATAACGACATAAACGTGGTACGCGTTAACGATATCGAGCGCCTGGCTGAACTCGTGGGCACAGAAGAGGCCGGCGAACCCAAGGACGCACATTGCATTCTTGTCACGGTACGTCCTGATCTACCGGTTTGATCACGAGTCATCCAGTCAGCATATTTTCCCCATGCGCATAGTTATTGCGTGTAACAGTCGCCCTGTGCGCTGTCAATGCAATCTGTCAATGCAATCATAATGTCAATCATTCAATCTAATTCGATATTATATAGTTTAGCTGTCTATCTGATGTCATTGTCATGATTCTAATCATCTCTCTTTCTCACAGAGCCCTGGTGCTGAGTCGTGGAAAGACCCTGCTCTGGACAAACTGCATCTGTTTTGTGAGGAGAGCCGCAGTGTGTATGACTGGGTTCCCACCATCACTCTCCCTGAACGCTGAACAACCAACCCTCTGCATGCTTCATTTGTTGATGATGAAGATGATGAAGAGAGCATAAAATGACCGGAACCTCAGGGTTTGAAGTCTGCCTATTGGAATACACGGCTGTGGCTGTAACCCAGGACTCAATGTGCAGTCTGGGATGGCAGTGCAGTTTCTGGATTACCCCGTGGAGGGGTCAGGGCTCACATGTGGACTGGCTCAGGTATATGTGGACTGGGCCCATGTCATGTCATTAAAGCCTGGACCAGGGTGAGGAGTTGAACTGGACTGGACTCTGCAGTACATAGATCATGATCCTATAGCTGCTCTGACAAGGGCCAATGGTAAGGGGTGAACGGAGGAGATGGTCAGAGAAAGAAAGATAAGGGAGAAGAAACTGATGAGTGAAAATGTGTAACATGATTGGATGTAAGGTGGTGGCAGAAAGACACGTGAAAGAAGGTGAATAACACAAGAGAAAGGAAAATATTGGACTTTTCCAAAGCCAATGGGCAATGCTCGGATTGAAACTCAAACATTCATTTTCTTAACATTATTATTTTCTTTATTATTTTTGCTGTCAAATGATGCAAAAACACATGCAACGTTGTTCTGTTTGTTATGAAACTGTAAAAGCATTTTACACAATTTCTTAATAAATGCTTTAAACTTTACTCAAGTTCTGTGCAAAAGTTATTGTCCTGTGCAGTCATCACCAGGGATGAGCAGTTTGCACTCATTGAACCCAGTCTCTGATAGAGTGGAATCTGATAGGATGAACCTGCTGCAGAGTGGCTTCTGATTGGACAGAGATAGCTGAGGCAGGAAGTGTGGCACAAAGAACCCCAGGCTGCAGCAAAGAAAGCAAGAAAGAGAGAGAGAGAGGGGAAGGGGGTGGGGTGGGGTGACAGAGAGAGAGAGTAACAGAAGGAGAGGGTAAGAATGGTAGAGGGAGGGAGTAAGGGAGCATGGTTGCAACACAATAGCAGTTCAGATACATGCTTTTTCAGACAGACTTTCAGACTTTCCCATCCCATATACCAGCTGCTTACTGCGACAGCTTGCACAACCGCCAGAGCCAGGAACCAGGGCTGGGGGCCAGCGGGCTGGGGGGCTAGAGGGCTGGGGGAAAGGGGCTTGGGCCCGGGCCTCTCTTTTGTCTCTAGAGCATGGCTTCTGCACTGTCAGCGAGGGGCTGGTGGTGCGTATGTGTGTGGCTGGGGAGTATTGTGTGTCCAGGAAAGTGTGCAAACTGGATTTTGTGAAGAAATCATGTAGTTAACTTGCAAACACTATCTATAACTGACAGGGATTGAATGCTTTTAGAAAATAGCAACGCATACTTGTACATCCTGAGAGACAGGTTTCACAGACGCTGTAGCTATTGCAAAAGAAAAATGAAATCAAGGAAAGATTCAAACTTTTTCAAGAGGGAAAGTGAGTGTAGCTCTGAGTAATCAGCACGTTGTTCCAGTAAAACACACACCTTGACATGACAGGAAATGGTATTTAGAGTCACGATTGGGGCTTGTTACTTGGAAAGCAGGCCAGGCGGTCACAGGAAAGGTAGTTGAGGTGTGGGCTTGAGCTGACGCTAAACAATGTTCCACATTAAAGAGTCTGGCTATTTCGCATTATATGCTAGGTAAACAGAATTGCCTTGGCTAGTAGCATTTCATTGATTACTGTTGGAAAGCTCCCTGACCCAGTTTAGATGGGGCCGTATACGATTGCCTTTAATGAAATGTTAGATCCAAGGAGAATAAGCTCCCTTTCTTGGAAATTAGACAGTATCTTTTAACAAGACCTATCAAGTTGAAATGAAAACAAATGATCACTGCTACTGTTGTTGGCTGAGTGGAGAAACGGCTCCTTTGCGCCAAGAAGAAAAATGTGTCTGTTTACCTCCTCTTTTTACAGGTGCATCATGTGGCCAGTGTGGGGAAGAAGTGTCTGTTGGCTGGAATATAGAGCTCCAGCTGGAGAACAGACAGACAGGCTGTTTTTGTGGTTTACTAAAAGGTTCCCTCCTCGTGCTGCTTTCCGTTTTGTTCCACTAAACCCCCTGCAGCAACAGGCACCCGTTAAGATAGACACATACTGACTGTCTATGCTGAAATCTGTGCTAGATGGAGAGGGAAAATGAAGAGAAAGTGAAACAGAGATGGAGAGTTATCAGCCAATTGGTTAGTCCAGACACTGTTCTCCCTCCCTGTGTGAAAGCTTAAAGGTCTCTAAACAATAACTATCTAAGGATGTAGTATCATCTATCTATCTATCTATCTATCTATCTATCTATCTATCTATCTATCTATCTATCTATCTATCTATCTATCTATCTATCTATCTATCTATCTATCTATCTATCTATCTATCTATCTATCTATCTATCTATCTATCTATCTATCTATCTATCTATCTATCTATCTATCTATCTATCTATCTATCTATCTATCTATCTATCTATCTATCTATCTATCTATCTGCATGCTCTGGATATACAACATGCACCAGTTTAGAATTCAGAAAACCCCCAAACCATTGTACATATCAGGGGTCAACTGTTATACTGGTATGTACAGTATTCTTGGCTAGGTAGAGCACCCTGGTTCTTCTCATATGCGCTTTAGCCAACTTTACTGACTATTGTTGTCATGCCATTCTTGTGAGATCGATTAGGCTAAAGTACATAGACATCTGGGAGCAGGTAGGCAGACAGGTTAGAGGAAAGAGTGGCTTCCCACTCCCTGCTCCTCCTTCCCGACATTAAACACCAAGCCAGTGGCATTCCAACTGTCCCCTGGTTTAATGCCATGAGGCTGAGCTCATGCTGGCTGGTTATGTGCTTCTAATCTACGCAGGTGTCACATACTGTAGAGAAGGGGCTGTACTCTGGAGCTCTGCTTACTGACATACAGGCCCTGGTTCACTCCCCTGATCCTTGTTTTGGATAGGGAATAATGATTTCACTCTTAACATGGTGGGGACTGGGGAGTCTACTTACTTTTCACTGTCTGGTTCTAAGTTGATATTTTCTTATTTAATACTTCTTTTACCGGGTAAGTTTACTGAGAACACATTCTCATTTACAGCAACAACCAGTTGGAAGCTGTGGATGATGCCCAGATTGGGAATTTAGCCAGGATATTAGGGTTAGCACTCCTACAATAAGTGCCATTGGCTCTTCAGTGACCACAGAGTGTCAGAACACCCATTTATCAGACAGCTCTTTACACAAGGCAATATCCCCATTCACTGCCCTCCAACACCAGAAGAAAGATTGCCTCCTACTGGCTCTCCAGCACCACCTAGTATCCCAGCAAGGACCAACCCTGATTAGCTTTAGAGGCAAACCATGAGTGGTATGCAGGGTGGTATGCTGCTGGTCAGATTTAAAGGTAGAGGTATAGGTAGAGTTAAATGTATAGGTAGAGGTAGAGATAGAGGAGGAGTTATAGGTATAGTTGGAGGTATAGATATATGTAGAGATATAGGTAGAGGTATACAGTAGTTAGAGGTATATATATAGGTAGAGGTATAGGTAGAGGTAGATGTATCATTAGTGGTAGAGGTATAGTTAGAGATAGAGGTAGAGGTATGCAGTAGTTAGAGGTGTATATAGAGGTAGAGGTACAGGTAGAGATATAGGAAGAGGTATATGTAGAGGTATAGTGTAATGAATTTCCTCCTCTTCTTCCGAAGAGGAGAGGCGAAACGGATCAGAGGACCAATACGCGGCATGGTAATTGTCCATGGTTCTTTTTAATATATCACTACACATGAACAAACTAACAAAAACAAGAAATGTGAAAACTCAAAACAGTCCTATCTGGTGCAAAGACAGAGACAGGAACAATCACCCACCAACACACAGTGAAACCCAGGCCACCTAAGTATGATTCTCAATCAGAGACAACTAATGACACCTGCCTCTGATTGAGAACCATACTAGGCCGAAACATAGAAATTCACCAAAACCTAGAAAAACAAACCTAGACTGCCCACCCAACTCACGCCCTGACCATACTAACTAAATACAAAACACAGGAAATAAAGGTCAGAACGTGACATATAGGAATAAATAGTGGTAGAGGTTTAGATAGAGTTATAGATAGAGGTAGGGGTATAGTTAGAGGTGTATATAGAGGTAGAGTTAGAGGTAGATGTATAGTTAGAGGTATATATAGAGGTAGAGGAATAGATAGAGGTAGGGGGGGGGGGCATATGAGAATGGACTCATTGTAATGGCTGAAATTGAATTAATGAAATGTAGGCAAACGTGGTTTCTATATGTTTGATGTGTTTGGTACCATTCCATTTATGCCATTTCAGCCATTACAAGGAGCCCACCCTCCTATAGCTCATCCCACCAGCCTCCTCTGGATGACACATACTGAAGGTCTTGTATTAGATCATGGTCTTTGGTCTAGTCTTCATTAGTGGTCACCAACTGCGGACAAGCAAACAGCAAAATGCATGAAGAATGCACACAGCATAACACAACCTCAAACAATCTCACTAGCAACTAAACAGTACACGTTCACATTTGAAGTTTGTTGTAGTGCATTTTATACATGGTTCCAACCCATTAAACAATTGTACAAATCTAAAACATTTAAAACAACTAAAACATAATGGTATGAAACACAATAAAATGTGAAGCATTGAAATAGACATGTCTTACTGTGAACCCAACCCAGCGTAGGCCAGGTCCTAGTACCTTGAGGTGCTGTCAGGCCAAACACATTCCCCTCCTGTTGATCACATTAGTCTGGGGGTCCAGGCCTCTTCCCTAACGTATGCTGACATGAGATAATTGTAAATGAGAGAGCGCTCCTTAAATATCCTAGGGAGGCCACACCGCCAAGCCACAGCCTGGTTTAGCCTGCCTCTCCTGGTATCGGCACACAGCTTGGCAGAGGAAGCATGGAGAGGTTCGGGGAAATGGAGACATAACTGAGATATACAGTATAGTTTTGCTAACTGAGTTTTATACTGTTCATGGGTGCTAATGGAGTTGGGTGGTGCAAACATGTAGTTGTGGGCAAGCAGTTATATTCGTGAAGGAGAAAGCACCAGCCACAATGCAGAAAAAAGCAGCCTTTTCCTTAACCCCACCCTACACCTCTCCCCACATGCAACCCATATTTGTCAGTTTATCGTGGATGCCAGTCATGCCTTGGCAGGGATATGCTAAGCATTCTCCCAGATATGGGATGCAGAGCAACACTTAACATAAATCCTCACACATTACTGACATAGTTGACCTTAGCCCATCAGGAACACATGTCTCTAGGACATGCCAGAAATCCCCAGTCCCCAGCCACTCATGGCCATAGGTGTAGGTCCTGGGGTGTAATGCCATAGACTGCTGTTGTAACGGTTGACCATGAAATTGGCCCATCCACATACCGTAGAAGACAGCTGCACTGCAGATGCAGTCTGTTGATTCATTTGCATATTCATTTGATGACAGGTTCTGGTGTCTGGGTATTCAGGATTACAGGCAGGCAGATTGGCTAGTTTAAAAACTGGTGGGATGGAAGGAAGGATAGATAGACACATTGCATTCGGAAACTATTCAAATCGGTTGACTTTTTCCACATTTTGTTATGTCTTATCAATCTACCCCATAATGACAAAGCAAACATTTTTTTTTTTTTTTTACATTTTTGCTAATGAATTTAAATTTAAAACTGAAATATTACATTTACATAAGTATTCAGACCCTTTACTCAATACTTTGTTGAAGCATATTTGGCAGCAATTATAACCTTGCGTCTTCTAGGGTATGACGCTACGAGCTTGGCACACATTTATTTAGGGAGTTTCTCACATTCTCCTCTGGAGATCCTTTCAAGCTCTGTCAGGTTAGTTAGGGCGCATAGGGTCACTCCAGAAATGTTCATCAGGTTCAAGTCTGGACTCTGGCTGGGCAACTCAGGGAAATTCAGAGACCTGTCCCGAAGCCACTCCTGCGTTGTCTTGGTTGTGTGCTTAGGGTTGTCCTGTTGGAAGGTAAACCTTCACCCCCAATCTGAGGTTCTGAGCACTCTGGAGTAGGTTTTCATCAAGGATCTCTCTGTACTTTGCTCCGTTCATCTTTCCTTCGATCCTGACTATTCTCCCAGTCCCTGCTGCTGACAAACATACCAATAGCATGAGGCTGCCACCACCATGCTTCACCGTAGGGATGGTATAAGATTCCCTCCAAATGTGACGCTTGGCATTCAGGCCAAAGAGTTGTACCTTGGTTTCACCAGACCAGAGACTATTGTTTCTCATGGTCTGAGTCTTTAGGTGCCTTTTGGAAAACTCCAAGTGGCATGTGCCTTTTACTGAGGAGTGGCTTCTGCCTGGCCGCTCTACCATGGTTGTCCTTCTGAAAGGTTCTCCCATCTCCACAGAAGAACTCTGGAGCTCTGTCAGAGTGACCATCGGGTTCTTGGTCACATCCCTAGGACCAAGGCCCTTCTCCACCAATTGTTCAGTTTGGACTGCTGGCCATCTCTAGGAAGAGTCTTGCTGGTTCCAAACCTCTTTCATTTAAGAATGATGGAGGCCACTGTGTTCTTGGGGACCTTCAATGCTGCAGACATTTCTTGCTACCCTTCCCCAGATCTGTGCCTCGACACAATCCTGTCTCTGAGCTCTACGGACATTTCCTTCGACCTCATGGCTTGATTTTTGCACTGACATGCACTGTCAACTGTGGGACCTTATATACATATAGACAGGTCTGTGCCTTTCCAAATCATGTCCATTAAATTGAATTTACCACAGGTGGACTCCAATCAAGTTGTCGAAACATCTCAAGGATGATCAATGGAAATACGATGCCCCTGACCTCAATGTTGAGTCTCATAGCAAAGGGTCTGAATACTTAAGTAAATAAGGCATTTTTGGTTTTTATTTTTAAGAAATTTGCACAAATTGCTAAAAACTTGTTTCTGCTTTGTCATCATGGGATATTGTGTGTAGATTGATGCTAAGTTTTAATTTATTTAATCCAATTCATAATAAGGCTGTAATTTATCAAAATGTGGAAAAAGTCAAGGGGACAATCATGCTACTCACAACTGCTATCCAAGAGTTTCATCCTGTGGGCTACATTTTCATGATCAGTGGTTTTAAGTTTGTGTCGGTAAATTTAATAGTGAAAGAGAAAACAGAACAGGGCTCCGGGCAGCCGAGCGGAAATGGAGGAAAACTCGCCTCCCTGCGGACCTGGCATCCTTTCACTCCCTCCTCTCTACATTTTCCTCCTCTGTCTCTGCTGCTAAAGCCACTTTCTACCATTCTAAATTCCAAGCATCTGCCTCTAACCCTAGGAAGCTCTTTGCCACCTTCTCCTCCCTCCTGAATCCCCCCCCCCTCCTCCCTCTCTGCAGATGACTTCGTCAACCATTTTGAAAAGAAGGTCGACGACATCCGATCCTCGTTTGCTAAGTCAAACGACACCGCTGGTTCTGCTCACACTGCCCTACCCTATGCTCTGACCTCTTTCTCCCCTCTCTCTCCAGATGAAATCTCGCGTCTTGTGACGGCCGGCCGCCCAACAACCTGCCCGCTTGACCCTATCCCCTCCTCTCTTCTCCAGACCATTTCCGGAGACCTTCTCCCTTACCTCACCTCGCTCATCAACTCATCCCTGACCGCTGGCTACGTCCCTCCCGTCTTCAAGAGAGCGAGAGTTGCACCCCTTCTGAAAAAACCTACACTCGATCCCTCCGATGTCAACAACTACAGACCAGTATCCCTTCTCTCTTTTCTCTCCAAAACTCTTGAGCGTGCCGTCCTTGGCCAGCTCTACCGCTATCTCTCTCAGAATGACCTTCTTGATCCAAATCAGTCAGGTTTCAAGACTAGTCATTCAACTGAGACTGCTCTTCTCTGTATCACGGAGGCGCTCCGCACTGCTAAAGCTAACTCTCTCTCCTCTGCTCTCATCCTTCTAGACCTATCGGCTGCCTTCGATACTGTGAACCATCAGATCCTCCTCTCCACCCTCTCCGAGTTGGGCATCTCCGGCGCGGCCCACGCTTGGATTGCGTCCTACCTGACAGGTCGCTCCTACCAGGTGGCGTGGCGAGAATCTGTCTCCTCACCACGCGCTCTCACCACTGGTGTCCCCCAGGGCTCTGTTCTAGGCCCTCTCTTATTCTCGCTATACACCAAGTCACTTGGCTCTGTCATAACCTCACATGGTCTCTCCTATCATTGCTATGCAGACGACACACAATTAATCTTCTCCTTTCCCCCTTCTGATGACCAGGTGGCGAATCGCATCTCTGCATGTCTGGCAGACATATCAGTGTGGATGACGGATCACCACCTCAAGCTGAACCTCAGCAAGACGGAGCTCCTCTTCCTCCCGGGGAAGGACTGCCCGTTCCATGATCTCGCCATCACGGTTGACAACTCCATTGTGTCCTCCTCCCAGAGCGCTAAGAACCTTGGCGTGATCCTGGACAACACCCTGACGTTCTCAACTAACATCAAGGCGGTGTCCCGTTCCTGTAGGTTCATGCTCTACAACATCCGCAGAGTACGACCCTGCCTCACACAGGAAGCGGCGCAGGTCCTAATCCAGGCACTTGTCATCTCCCGTCTGGATTACTGCAACTCGCTGTTGGCTGGGCTCCCTGCCTGTGCCATTAAACCCCTACAACTCATCCAGAACGCCGCAGCCCGTCTGGTGTTCAACCTTCCCAAGTTCTCTCACGTCACCCCGCTCCTCCGCTCTCTCCACTGGCTTCCAGTTGAAGCTTGCATCCGCTACCATGGTGCTTGCCTACGGAGCTGTGAGGGGAACGGCACCTCAGTACCTCCAGGCTCTGATCAGGCCCTACACCCAAACAAGGGCACTGCGTTCATCCACCTCTGGCCTGCTCGCCTCCCTACCACTGAGGAAGTACAGTTCCCGCTCAGCCCAGTCAAAACTGTTCGCTGCTCTGGCCCCCAATGGTGGAACAAACTCCCTCACGACGCCAGGACAGCGGAGTCAATCACCACCTTCCGGAGACACCTGAAACCCCACCTCTTCAAGGAATACCTAGGATAGGGTAAGTAAGGGTAAGTAATCCTTCTCACCCCCCTTCTCCCCCAAAAAAAAAAAAAAAGATTTAGATGCAAGTGGCTGTTCCACTGGATGTCATAAGGTGTATGCACCAATTTGTAAGTCGCTCTGGATAAGAGCGTCTGCTAAATGACTTAAATGTAATGTAAATGTAAAATACTTCTGCATTTCCCGCTGTGTAAACACATTGCAAATAGGCTCAGGATAACTCCTCCTGATAAAGTTGGGTAGCTGATATTCAGAGCTTAAATAGTGAAATTGAGTAGTCACAGGAATCAAGACTAATTAAACCAACGGCCTGTTTTACAAACAGTGGGCTTACCACGCGGGCCAACACGGTTGACTCCACCTCAGTAAGGACGTATCAACACAGATGTCTTTTGGATGTCTTTTTTTGGTCCTGTCCGGACATCCTTTTTTTTTGTGTGTGTTTTACTAATGGTAGGCCTACCACATAGATGGGCATTCCTAAAATGTAATTTCAGTTGACACTGTAGGCTAGGGATGGGCAATTCCAGTCCTGTAGGGCCTGGTTGGTGTCACACTTTTGCCCAAGCCCCAGCTAACACATCTGACACCAACAATCAACTAATCACGATATTCAGGTTAGAATGCAGTTTGTTTCATCAGGTGTATTAACTAGGGATGGGGAAAAAGTGTGACACCACTCCGCCCCCGAGGACTGGAGTTGCCCATCCCTGCTGTAGGGAATTAGGGGAGCGGTGATGCACTGGCTCCTCACACAAACATCTTATTTTTCATCAAGAGTGTGACAAGAGTGGACTATGAAAGCATGCAAAATAGATTGATGTAACACTGGGCCATCACATATTGTGTAACAAAGTGTGGAAGGGTGTATGATCTTTAGAAGATTTTAGAACCAAAAAGGTGAAAACATTCCCTCCTGATCCATGGTTACATGATTACATTAATGCTGCTAGGCCCCACTTGCCACGTGAACAACATCATCTCTACAGGTCAATCAACTTTCAGAACAGTCCGTGGACTAACACATAGTACTGTGAGAGGACAAGCAAACAGCTGTGTTCATACTCACACACTTCTTCCCTAGGGAGAACAGTGGACTACAGTTATCACCACGAGCATGTGCACAGTGACGTTTAACAAAAACAGCTGTGTTCATACTCACCACACTTCTTCCCTAGGGAGAACAGTGGACTACAGTTATCACCACGAGCATGTGCACAGTGACGTTTAACAAAAACAGCTGTGTTCATACTCACACACTTCTTCCCTAGGGAGAACAGTGGACTACAGTTATCACCACGAGCATGTGCACAGTGACGTTTAACAAAAACAGTAAACTAGTGTTGGCGCCAAAGACAATATCAAGAGACATAGAATAAGTGTTTTTATTTGATCATTTTCTCCCATGCATGTCTGCATGAAGACGTGTGAAACATTTAGAATTCCATTATACCCCAAAAGATAAACTGAGGATAACATTTGGGTTTTGCATATAGGGTAAAGTATGGGAGAAATGTTTTTCAGGTTTTTGGAGGAAATGATGCAATTTCCCCTCTTGGTTACACATGTGCTTTTTCCATAGCAACACATCACATTATCACATTTGCCCTAGTAACACACCAAGGTGTCCCTAGCAACAGTGCTTCATCTTATTCTCCCTCTCTCTCTCTCTCTCTCTCTCTCTCTCTCTCTCTCTCTCTCTCTCTCTCTCTCTCTCTCTCTCTCTCTCTCTCTCTCTCTCTCTTGCCTTCAGATAGCACAGCTAGTTCAAGCAAAACAAGCCCGGTGTCTATGGTTTCTCTGCTGCTAATGAAAAACAAAATAAGCTCTTTTTGTTTTGATGGTGTTACTTAATCTGTTGGGAAGGATAGAGAGGGGGAGGGGCTGCAGTGGTAGCAGCCAATCAGATCACAGAATCAGGCTCTGACAAACTCAAACACTGGTTGTTTGCTGTTGGTAACAGAGATGCGATTGGCTCAAAATGGTCTTGCACAATTGGATAGGTGTCCCAAAGTGTGTGGGTACTTTGAGCACTGTTATGATTGTGTTTATCTAATGCACTGGTGTTTAACACAACAATCACTTGCATGGCCTATGGAGCCAGAATGTCCTGTCAATGGCAAAAGCATTGTGCAGTCTGGAGAAGATGTGACGTTAGTGGTCGTGTGGGAGAGAGTGTGTGTGTGTGCACGCGTACGTGTGTGTGTGCATCTACTGCATACCTCAACTTACGCATGACCACTATTGACTTTTCATCTCTCTGCAACACAAGGTCATGTGGCATGGGGCCTCCCTCTAAACGTGATCTCTCGTGTTCGTGTTCCAGTTCCCGTCAATATCCAACAACTTCGCACAGCCATTGAACAGGACTGGAATAACATTCCACAGGCCACAATCAACAGCCTGATCAACTCTATGCGAAGGAGATGTGTCAAATGGTGGACACACCAGACACTGACTGGTTTTCTGATCTACGCCACTACGTTTTTAAGGTATCTGTAAGCAACAGATGCATATCTGTATTCCCAGTCGTGAAATATATAGATTAGGGCTTAATTTATGTATTTTAATTGACTGATTTCCTTATATACAGTAGGAACTGTAACTCAGTTAAATAATTGGAATTGTTGCATGTTGCATTCATATTTTTTCTCAGTGTATGTATGTGACTCGTTTCGGAAACTAGGCATATGTTGTGCATCACTACTTCACAGGAGAGGCATTTGAGCGTAAATGTCTACTTGTAACATTTTAACTTTAATTTTCCTTAATAACAAACTTGTATGCCATCTGTAAATACAAATACAAATTACGAGTTGGTTTAGCCACGGAGAAAGTCAGGAACCTTCACACTAGCCATGATTGGCTGAGATCATGGGTGGGTTGGGGATGCCGAGAAATGAGTTTGGATTAGTCTGCTATGTAGGACGCTTCTGTCTATAACATAAGCTGCTCAGTATGTGTGTAACGGTGTTCTTCGTTTGTTGAAAGAGAGTCGGACCGAAATGCAGCGTGGTGGTTACTCATGTCTTTAATGAAGAAAAAACGGAACGATACATGAAATAACAGATACAAATACAAAACAACAAAACAGAACGTGAAACCTAATTACAGCCTATCTGGTGAAAACACACAGAGACAGGAACAATCACCCACGAAATACAAAGTGAAACCCAGGCTACCTAAATACGGTTCCCCATCAGAGACAACAAGAATCACCTGACTCTGATTGAGAACCGCCTCAGGCAGCCAAGCCTATACTAGACACACCCCTAATCAACCACAATCCCAATGCCTACAAAAACCCCAATACGACAATACAATAACCCCATGTCACACCCTGGCCTGAACAAATAATTAAAGAAAACACAAAATACTAAGACCAAGGCGTGACAATGTGTAGGTAATGCGGCTTTCTAATGCGGTTTCTTTGAAAGATATTATGAAGAACTGCAAAAAACACCTGTCTCCGGATTACATCTTCAAACTAAGAGCAGCTGTGGCATACATGACAGAGAGAGAATAGCATGTAAGGTAAGATAATCTAGCTAGCTACATTTTCAGTTATTGTACGTTTCTATTTTTGTCAGAAAGTCATTTACATTGCAAGTTAAAGCGTACTGTTAGCTAGCTAGCTAACATTAGCTGGCTGGCTGGCTCGCTAGCTAACATTATGTGTATGATCTTGTGTAGTAATATTATTTGTATCTCAGAGCCATTTGCATTGCTAGTTTAGCCCAATGTCAGCTAGCTAGCTAATATTGAATCTAGTTGGTTAGCTTTAGCTACCTCTAGATTCATGCAGTCTAGTAACATTATGAATTGGCATTATAGTTAATTGTTTAGCTAGCTAGCTTCATGTCTAAAAATACTCCACTATGCAAGTAATAATTTCACTGTATCGTTTACACCTTCTGTATCCTGTGCATGTGACAACTTAGATTTTATATGATATAGTGTGTGTTTACCAGAGACAGTAATGTGAAGAATAACATGATGTTAGGCCAACAAGAATATAACATTAGGCCAACGAGACAGTGTCTGTCACGGATCCCTCCAGAACTTTCATTACACACACCTGGCCCCTATTCCCACTGATTGTATTTGTATATATGTGCCCTTTGGTTTCCATTGGGGGGTCGATTATTGTTACTATGTCCGTTGGTGCGTGTGAATACCTGTGCTGTGTGTTTTGGGCTTTCGTGCCATTGTGGATTGTGCAGATGATTACGGGTCTTGTCCTGTGTGATAATCATTGTGCGCTAGTGTTATTTACTTATGTCTTTACACGGCACGCAATAATTTGCGCTTAATAAAAAAAACTATTACGCATTCCTACGTCTGGCTCCCTATCCTTCATGCCAATGTGACAGTGTCCAAGTTCTAAAATTCTCCAGTAGAATGCCCTGCTTTTATTTCATCACACTCACAACCGTAAGCCATTTTCTGTAATTAGCTCGCCTTTAACTTGTAAATAATGATATTGTTGTGAGTTTCTTTTCCTGTAATAATCCATACAAATGGGCTAAAGTTAAGATGCTGTCAGCTATATGAAATGGTCATTATTTGAACTGGCTAGTCAGCTAACTTAAAGTTAGATAGCTGACTAGCAAGCTAGAGACAAATGCAAATCTTTGTTTAGAAAGTGTTGTGTTCATGTTTTTTGTGTTTATACAAGATTGATGACAATAGAATGTTCATGATGTAACTGGGACAGCTGGATTCAGACATCTTGATAGACGTAGTATAAACCAACCTTTAATCTGGATATATCTGGTTGTTTAGTACACTACAGTACTCACTCTGTTTAGCACATGGCCTCACATGTGAATCTTTAAAGAGATGGGTGGGGCTAAGGCTTGTGAACAATGCTGAATGGGTGTAGACAAAGAAGAGCTCTCCAGTAGGTGTAGCAAAACATTCATCTACATGTTCTCAAAAGCAGCATTACAGAACTGTAGTGTATGACATTTTTTTTATATCTCCGAGTATCTACTTTTATCCAATGTACAAAACACAATTTCAAATGTTGCTACATAGTACTGAATTGAGCCAGTCAGTCACATATTTAATACTGTCCATGGAAGTTTTTGTAGGTCAACTTTCTTTTGTTTTTATTCCGTTTTGATTTGTTTAAAAATAAAGTATTGTTTTATCGTCATATTACATCTTGTCTTCCAAATCTTATGGTTCCCAATGCATATTATTATCCACCATAGATCTTAAGTATTGTCATCCATGTGAGTATCAAAAACATGTGAGCATCAAAAACACAGTAAAAGACGGATTTATACATACATGAAAATCAATACTTCTCATAAGATCCCATATTTCTTTAGTTCTGGACTAGTTCAATAAAACGTGTTCTAAATTCTCTTCATCACTACAATTTGGCATAAGACAAAATGGACTTTTAACAAAACAGCTCCAGCTTCACTCCAGAACGCTCTGGTCATACAGAATGGTATTTTCTGACATTTTCTGACAATTGTGTATTTTTCTATACATTCTTTAGTTTCTGCTGGGGACAGGTGCACACATGCACTGTGTGCGACTTCGCCACCGTACATTTCATCAGATATCAATTTATAAATAGTTTCAGTTAATATTTAAATGTTGAATGTCGTCAGTAAAGTTGCCATAACACAACCTGTGATGAGGTACATTGTTTCTTGATTTTCTACATATTTTTTTCCCCCACAAAGACTTGGCTGACACACACTGTATTTGACACATGCACTGTTTGTTTACATATTTACACAGCGTTCCTTGTGCAGCCTAATTCTGCATTCCGATGATGCTTTGGAGACAGGGCTCTGACAGCGGCCAATGGGCAGAGAGGATTATAATGAGTGTGTGTGAATGGGTGGAGAGAGTGTGTGTGAAACAAACAGCTCTATCAAACAGCATGTTGACGGAAGCTGATTTTTAAAATCTGCTTTTATCTGTCACTTTCTCATTGAAATGGTGTAACTTTTTTCTAAATAAATCAATATTGTTAGTACAGCTGTCCTCAATAACCGTCCCCGCAAACTGTCTGTATATTGCCTATTTATCTCATGAACACACTCAGTGAAGCCTTCATATTGACTCTGCAATAAGAAAAGAGGATATTACATACAACCCGTTAATCAAACAAGCAGCAAAACGTCCTTATGGGCAGAGTGGATTATTCATCTGACACATGGTAATCAAACAATGTTATCTGTTCAGTTGTGATTACACTATTAAGATTAAAATACTTGGGATCACCCAGACAAAGAGTGATCTGCAACTGAGGCTTGTCATGTCTGGGGATTTGCTTTGACGTCTTCTGAGCTAATTAATTATCACCTGTCAATCAAATTAAGATCTAGAACTGTCACGACTTCCGCCAAAGTTGGTCCCTCTCCTTGTTCAGGCGGCGTTCGGCGGTCGACGTCACTAGCCTTCTAGCCATCGCCAATCCACTTTTCATTTTCCATTTGTTTTGTCTTTGTCTTACACACCTGATTTCAATCCCCCAATTACCTGTTCATTCGTGATAAGAACTTTGATGTCTTTGTGTCTGTTGGTGTGTCTGCTCTGTGTTTACGTTTTGAGAAGACTTCATGGCAGTTGTCTTGGTTGTGTTTTTCAGCTTTCTTAACAAGTGTAAACATGCAGTATGTGAATATATCTGTATTTGTGTGTATATGTGTGTGTGTGACAGGAGAGCCCTGTGGTTTCAGCCACACAGGATGCAGCTGTAGATAGTTTGAGTGTATGTGCAACTATAGCATGTACTGTGTGTGTGTGTGTCTGTGTGTTTGTCAGCACGTCTTTGTGGATTTTGCCTTTCCACAAATGTTGCTGTCAACATCAATGCCAATTGTTTTGTCTTGTCTCTCTATGCCCCATGCACTCTCTCCTCTCAATTGAATTGAATTCAAGGATTTTATTGGCATGAAACATATATTAACAATGCCAAAGCAAGTGAAGTAGAATTAACAAAAATGAAATACACAATAAAAATGTACTATGAATATTACACTCACAGAAATTCCAAAAGAATAAAGACATTTCAAATGTCATATGTCTATATATAGTGTTGTAATGATCTGCACATAGTAAAAGTACAAAAGGGAAAATAAATAAACATATGGGTTGTATTTCTTGTTCTTCACTGGTTGCCCTTTTCTTCTGGCAACAGCTCACAAATCTTGCTGCTGTGATGGCACACTGTGGTATTTCACCCAGTAGATATGGGAGTTTATCAAAATTGGGTTTGTTTTCAAATTCTTTGTGGATCTGTGTAATCTCAGGGAAATATGTGTCTCTAATATGGTCATACATTTGGCAGGAGGTAAGGAAGCGCAGCTCAGTTTCCATCTCATTTTGTGGGCAGTGTGCACATAGCCTGTCTTCTCTTGAGAGCTAGGTCTGCCTACGGCGGCCTTTCTCAATAGCAAGGCTATGCTCACTGAATCTATACATAGGCAAAGCTATTCTTTAAATTTTATGTTCCTTTTGATGGCATAGAAGGCCCTTCTTTCCTTGTCTCTCAGCTCGTTCACATCTCTCTCTCTCTCTCTCTCTCTCTCTCTCTCTCTCTCTCTCTCTCTCTCTCTCTCTCTCTCTCTCTCTCTCTCTCTCTCTTTCTCTCTCTTTTGTAATTTGGCCCTAACTTACTTCGAGGTGTGCCTGACAGAGAGAGAGAGGAGAGAGAAACAGCAGAAGGAGCGTAAAAAAGAGAGGGCAGTAGTAATCTAATAAGTAAGTTTGCAGCTTGGTTTGGCTCTCTGTCCTCTGACAGTTCTCTGAAACAAAAAAGTAACCACTAGCTGAGTGACTCCTGGGCTACTTAGTCTACCCAGCAACCACACTCTACTCCTCTCCATCTGCTGAACCACACAAAGGAACAGAGAAAAAAATGTGTGTGAGTCTGTGCATGTGTGTGTGTGTGTGTGTGTGTGTGTGTGTGTGTGTGTGTGTGTGTGTGTAGATGGGCAGTGTGATGCTTATTTATGATGATCAGTATGTGTACTTGGATTAAATGTGTAGTTTGTGTATGTGTGTGTGCCCATGTGGCTGAATGGATAGGTCTAACAGGACAAAGACTCCTTTAGTGAAATGGTCAGGGCAAATTGGCTTCTGACCTTCTGACCTTCTGACCTGCCCCTGATCTCCCTCTCCCTCTCTTTCTTGCTTTCATACATTATGTCTCTTTCTCTTTACCCTTCTCAAAATCTCTCCATCTATCCATGCACCATTTAGCCAGGGAGGCTGCCCAAGCCCTCACCAACCTCCTGACAAACCCACCAATGCCTTGACACCCTCACCAACCCCCAGACACCCCTAACAACCCCCGGACACCCCCACCAAACTCCTGATACCCCCACCAACCCCAAGACACCCCCACCAATCTCCATGACACCTCCACCAACCTCTTGACACCCCCACCAACCTCTTGACACCCCCAACAAACCCC